>NW_026705609.1:300000-551492 GCF_029867415.1 Vicia villosa
CTCACCCAACAGGAACTTCATGTTATCATATAAATTTGGAAATATTGTTGCTTTGTTTTATAGGAACTAAAAAATGAAAGGAAACCTTATCAAAATCGCCTCATAAAGGTATCCTTGCTATAGTTTGATGTGGTTACTCATGCTAGATCCATATGGAGGAATCCTTTCCACCCATTAAGGCGATCACATATGTTGGATTCTCAAGCAGGAATCCCTATGGTGTAACGTTGTCATCCTCATGCATGAACCCTCATCCTACAAGACCGTGACAAGGAAAAAACCTGTTCGAAAAAAACAATAAGATAATTCAAACAAAAAATGGCATACAATCCCACATTTTAATCAATCTCCAAGTGATGAAAATACAAAATAAAAGCCCTTAATAGAAATATTAATCATTACACGAAAACCCCTCAGGGCATAATCAGAAAACAAGACACAATGAGAAAAAGCAAAATATACCTCAATTTCACTGGCCTACCTGTAATACCCCACCAATATGCATCTAGAATAATATTAGTAAGATATTTAAATTTTGGTACCGAGTACATAAAAAAGAAAACAAATGACATTCCAAGACGTATACATTACAAAACAACAACTAAGATATGCATACAATAAGAATGTGTACACGGAGTTACAAATAAAGCACTGTGGAACAAAATTCAGGTACAACTCTCCATGCCATCTAAAGACCAAAGCTTATAATCCACAAGCATTCTAGTGAATCCTCCAAATTCTACAGTGTTCCTGAAAAACAACAACATGATTGGGGTGAGACTACTAAATCTTAGTGGGTTCAATTTTCTTATGGGTCCACTTCTCTCTACAAGGTAGAGTATAGTTGTTGCTTATAAAATCACTACACTTTCCCGTAAGGAGTGATCTAACGATGGAAGCTTCATAGCTGCAATTTGCATCACAATTAGGTAAATCTCTATACATTTCCCTCAAGGAATGAGTATGTGGTGGTCCAATCCCATCTCTCTTGCGACGAATTTCCACTCTCAGGAGGCAATTGGACAACAGACCGTGATTCCCTATCTACGAGGACTTGCTAAAAGTTTGAGAAACACAAGAAAGGGGGTTTTGAATTAGGTTTCAAATATAACAATTTTCACGCAACCAAGAACAAACTCAACAATGATAAAAAGGCTCAACAATTTTTATACTTGTTCACTGTTATCTAAGTTAATTTAGTTCATTCGTCATAGTGAGTTAGCCTTCTTAATAAGGACTTAATCCACTAATCAATCAGATTACAACTCAAAAACTAACTGTCAATAACTTCTCAAGGCTACTGACAAAACCTTGTCCGTCAGGGAATACAATATCAAAAGCTAACTGTCACCCACTTCTCTAGGTTACATACTAAACTTAGTCCATTAAGGAATACAACCAGAGTCACAATACAAAGTTTGTGTGATTACAACAATGTTTCTTAACAAGGTGATACTCAATATGAAATTTAGACTTACACTTAAAAATATATACATTTGAAAAGCTCTAAGTGTAGTTAGTGTTTTATGATATCTCTTTTTTATTTTTTCTCTTATATTTTTATCTTTTCACACATAGATTTTATGAACAATTCTTTAAACACAGCTGTATAAAGATAGTTCGTTGTTGGGTCTCTTTCTTCATGTTTCCTTGTCTTCTTTAAAGGATTATGAATAGGATCGTCAGAGGATGGAATTGAAGGATGATGAATAGTACCGTTGGTGAGTGGAAATGGAAACTTCATTAATTTCACAACAGTCGTAGTGGTGTGAGGTTGAGCCGCAAAACATGGAATTTCGTTGGTAATACAGTCCTTTAAGAATTCTCAGCATATTTGTCATTTTATGAGAATAATTGATTTTTTTGCTTGAATGTACTATCTCCAGAAATATTCTTTTACTAATCCTTCTCCCAATCACTGGCTTCGTATTTATGGTGATTTAAAGCATGATAAGAAGAGTTCACAGCCTTATAGATTTAGACTTTAGAGTCTAGAAAAAAACTGAGGCTTGAGATATCAGAGCGAATCAGGCTCTTGATAATCCAAATCAAAACTTCTTTGTACTTTAACTTTGATTGTCCAGAGTCTAAAGTCTCTTTGTCCAGAGTCTTCTTTACTTAGAGTTCATAATCTGCTTAGTCTAAAGTCCAGAGTCTGCTTTGTATAAAGTCTAGAGTCGTTTTGCTCAGCATCGGATTATGCATACTAAATGAAATGATTAGTGTACAAAATTGTTCTCTATACTTAGTTATCATCAAAACTTAAGGTGTCATACCCCAAAATTTGCCCACATTATTTCTCCTATTCAAGTTTCAAATCCATATGCAAAGCTCCTAGACAAATTCTTCTGCACAAAGGCTCTGAACTAGGGTTTGATTAATTCGAGAGGAAATCACTGAATCAATGGCTTCCAAGCATCTCATATGGCTCAACATGTCTCACATTACCTCCATGACAAGTATCAAGACATATCTCAAAGTTCTGGTCACTCAAAAGTTCAGAAAGTCAACAGTCGACCGATTGATCCAAAAGGTCAACTCTGGTCAAAGCAAAGTCAAAACTCCTGATTTTTTGTCAGGATCCTCATATTGAAGTGTCATTCACCATTTGATCAATAATTGATCATGGTTCATCAAGAAAAGAACAAAAATCAATAAATCAAGAAGTTTCTAAATTAGGGTTTTGTATAGGAAAAGTCAACTGAACTTTGACCAGCCATAACTCTCACATGGAACATCCACAATTTTCCATCCAAAGCTCATTTTGAAGGAAATTTGATTCTCTACAAAATTGTCTCTCACATGCCAAGTCCAAAAATGCTTCATTTGAGAGATATGGACTAAAACATTATGAGTCCTTTTCAAAAGTCAACAAAAAGACACTTTTTTCAAAAGGACATAAAATGAGAATGGAAAAGGATTTTGATATGAGACCAAGGACACTGGTTAGAGGACCCTTTGAGGTTTCTAAAAAGTCCTAGAACACTTCCATACCTTAAAAATTGAGAGAGATAGGCCTTGTCAAAGTTGGGATACCTTGGAGGGAAAAATGTGAAAGAATTGAAATATTTTTGCAAATGGGCCCAATGTATTATGACCCAATCTTGTTATGCAAGTCATCTAGAAGCTCCAATCAAAGGGCCACGAATTTTTGATTAAAATTTTATTTTATTGGAATTTTATTTCATTAAAAATCATATATTTAATCAATATTTGGAAGGAAATTGAAAAGAATTGATTTTCTTTTAAATTCAAACATATTCAATCAACAATCATATAATATAATTATTTCAAAAGAGATTGGCAAGAGATTGGATTATATTGGCAAATTTTGACAAATTTAGAAATATATTTCAATCAAATTTCTTAAATTTGCAAATCAAAGATTGATACAGATTCAAAGAAATTTTGATGACCTAATCTCCTCCCTATAAGTACCTGATCAAGGCCAGATGTTAGGGTTCAAGAATTCTGCCACCAAAACCTTCAAGCCCGAGTCCAAAAGCCAAGGAAAATTTCAAAGAAGTGCTTTCGAGTTTGAGGCAGATTGAAAGCATTCTAAGCACTCCATAACGTTCCTGGATCGTCACTGGTTGGTTTACAATCGTCATCAACCCTTGAAACATCAAGAAATACGCTCACAGGCCCATACGGTTTGCATTTTTTCTCACTTTCGATTTCATTGATTAATGCATCATTCACGTGTTTAGATTGCATATACATGTTTATTGTGAAGTTCTGAACGTCTCTGGGCATTTAATTGTTGATTTGTGTTCATATATCGCCATATGCCATTATCGATAATTAGGGTTACTTTTTAGGGATTCTTGATTTAGGACAAATCAGGGTTTTATACAGGTACCATGAGGTTCGCATGGCTTCGGTGGTCATGAATATGGCCATGTTTTTTTGTTTGCGATGCTAGTATGAGGTTTTTAACGTTGACAGGTGTAGTATATGCATGTTTTTATAGCTGACTGGTGAAAAGCGTTGTAGAAGATATATTGCAGGTTTTTCATGAAGGAGACGATGACGTGCCATCATCCCGTTGGTTCATTCAAAAAACGCGCGCCATGTTCATCCAACCAGCGTGTTTTGCTTATAATATCTTCTATGTGCAATAGTCTAACAATTGAAACAGGTGGACGGAATGGTAAGGTGCGCTAGCGTTCACCCAGGGGTCCAGGGTTCGATCCCTGGCCCTTGCAACTTTTTTTCAATTAACTCCTCTCTGCAGATTCCATGTGCCTCATGCACAAGACTTATCCTGCGCCATCACGCCACTGCCACAAGATTGCAAGCAAAATAGATCCAACGCATCAGGATACGAAGGAACACCATGGACACGCAAAGTCTCACCACACCAGATCCAAGCTATGTTTCCTTTTCTTTTTTTTATTTATTTTTATTTTATTTATTTTATTTTAAATGCTTTTTCATTATTTATCTTCTTTTCAACTTAAAACTTTTATCTTGTAAGTCAACAACTTTATTTTTAGTAATATTTATTTTATGATTTAAAATTTAATTTAATTTAATTATTAATAATAATTTTTATTTGATAAATAAATGATTAATTTAATTTAGTTGCTTAAATATTTAATTAGATCAATATTCTCTTAATTAAAATACTTAATAGGATTAGACAATTTAATCGAAAAGTATATTTTACCGATTTAATTAATTAGGTTAAAACCAATAATTAATTAGTTCAATTTTATTTATTCTATTAATCATGGTTAACTTGTGCCCTAATTAGGGTTTGCGTGAATTTGCCCTACGCTGAAATATTCCTTTTTTATCTATGCCTTTTCAGGGTTACTTTTCAAATACCATCCGACTGCGCGCCATGTCAAACAAAAGTTAAGTTCTATCCTTTCCTTATTTAAATTTTCTTTCACCTTTTATTTTTAGGGTTTGATCCCCGCTGACAATGAACTCCTCCTACACTTACTTCTTTTTTCTATTGTCAATGTTTCAATGGTCAGAGTCAATGCTTCAGGCTACCTCCAATTATCAACCTTCAAAAACACGAAGCTAAGTTTCTTTTACCCTTTTTCTTTTATTAATATTTTCATTTTTTAGGGTTAACCCTAATTGTCTCTGAACAAATAATACACTCACTCCTTTTTCTGTTTATTCTTTCTTTTCAATTTTCAGGGTTTGTCAAATGCCAAAGCTACGTCGTTGGTAACCCTAAACCCTATTTTATTTTATGGCTTTTATTATTACTTGTGCCAAACCCTGTTGGGGATCCGCTGGTTTCACTTTCCCCTCCCCTTTATTGCTTTATATACTGCGTGGTTAGTAATTCAGGGAGTGCAAATTTAAACTGGATTAGAGTCACTAATTACAAGATAAATAACTGAATTGAACCACATGATTGATGCACACACGCACTCTTTTGGGGTAACCTCTCTGTTGCCTTGTTGCCTGTTGCCTTGTGGCCTGTTGCCTTTGTGTTTTTTGCAGAATAAGCCATGTCCCTCGAATACGAGGATACCTCAGCCATGCTGCCTCGATAAATAAAGGTCATGCGACCCTAAATGATGCTGCCTTCGATACACAAATATGACCAAATATGACCTCGACCCTCGGAAGTTGCCTACGGAAAAGGCTGAGGTATCCTCTGGTTGCCTACGAATAAGGCTTATTCTGATCCTTACCTTAGACTACCTGCCCTTCTATGGCATGGGACAGTCTTATGGCAAAGGATGTTTCGACGACCCTTCAACCTCCAAATGAAAGGCTTCCTGCCCTCTTATGGCAAGGATAGACCCTTTCCCCTGAAAGGCTAAAAGAGACCTATCATCTAAGTTTAAGGTAAGTGCTTTTAATTGCCTTGCTCTGGCTAAAACTGTTTTTTTCATATTCTTTCTCATAAACCTTCAAAAGGGCTACGCTCATTTACGAGCTAAAGTCCCTATTCTTTTTCTTCTACATTTCTGAAACAAAAAGAGCAAAGCAATTAAGAGCCCATGGAAAACCATGGATGCAAAGGGTGCCTTACACCTTCCCTTTGCATAATTACCCCCCGAACTCAAATTTCTTTTAAAGGTTTTTTTCTGTTCTTTTAGCCTTTCTAATTAATTTGGATAAAATAAAAGTCGGTGGCGACTCATGCTTAACCGCAACATTTCGATCGATAAAAAGTCAGTTCACCGTATTACAGAACTGGCGACTCTGCTGGGGACTTTTTGATAAAAGAGGGGTTACCTTAAAAGTTTAGGAATCACTTAATTGTTTTCTATTGTTTGCTTTGCTTGTTTTTCAGGGCTGTTTTGGGAAAATTGAAGGACGAATCCTATTCCCGGATTCAAGAACACTTAAGATTAGGAGTGACATAGTCATGGCGACCTCTTTCACATATGTGGGAGATGAGTCAATATGAAGTTCACGCTTGAGTTAGGACTCCATAGCATATGCACACCTTTCTCAAATGAGGGGGGTCTATGTATGTGTCTGTGGGTGCGCCGGAGCTCAAGGACCTTTAGTTACCCTTAACCCATCCTGGCCTTTAGGAACGTAGTGGGGGGACTACTCTTGACAAATGTTAAGAACTAGTCGCTACCCGATGCTACAATTCAGATAGGTTCTTTCTCAAAGTATCATTGCATGGTGCGAATGCATCATGTCCGAGGGTGCTTTAGAAGGGCTGACAATTCTGGATAACTTGTAGAACCCGTTGCTGAAATCTCCTTATCCATAGAAACACCCTTGGGAAGGACACCTGATCAGACTCCATGCAAGCCTTAAGCCAAAAATTGTGTGACTTGTGTGACTTGCGTGACTTGTGTGACTTATTGTGTTTACTACTAACCTTCATTTCCTTGCAGGTTTTGTTAAAAGGACTTGTTTGTCCTTACTATCTCACACTATGCCAAATGAACTTCATTCGCATAACATCATGACATCATAAGCATAACATGATTTAACTAACCCTTTCAAGGATCTTAGGGATTTAGGGCGCACAATTTCAGGTACCTCTATCAAAGGTTGATGTCCTAATCAAGGGGCAAGAGGATTTATTTTCCTCTAGCCACATACCTTCCAATTCAAAGACACAATACTTATCTAGGGGTAAGAGGATTTACTTTCCTCTAGCCATATACTTTCAAATTCAGAAGGATCTCGAATCAGAGGCGATGACCCACTCGATATGGTGAGCTTGATTCTCAAAGAAAGATGTTCCATGACGAAAGTCGGAGTTCTTCAGGCAAAGGCGCAACCAAATCATTTTCTAAAGTTGCTAACTAAATTCCTAAAGATCCTTGAAAATATTGCATTTGCATTCATAACATCGCATAATAGGTTTCTTACAATAGGTCTCTCATCCTCCCTCGCTGTTTATTTCAGCATCATGGACCTTGAACAATCTGTCAAAAATCTCCAAGCTCAGAACAACCAATTCCAAGAGATGATCTTTAACTTGGCCAAGGGGCAAGAAGAACTAAAGGCACTTCTGATCGAGAAGGAGAAGGATCAACGTAGGCAACAAGATGGTCAAGGTAAATGGAAATCCAAACCCAAGCGATCATTCACTCCGTTGCACATACCGATGTATCAAGTTCTGCAACAACTGCTCAACTAGAACTTGATAACCTTATTACCTTCATAGTCAATTCCTACAAATCCCGCTCCTGGGTATAAGTACCATGCGAGATGTGCTTATCATTCAAATAGTCCTGGCCATGACACAGAGGATTGTGGACCATTGAAGCATAAGATCCAAGACTTAATTGACGACAAGATCATTGACTTAAATTCAATTAAGGGGCCTTACATGGCTAATACTATGCGTAACCAACAAGTTGGGGGAGCTCTGATCTCCACATCAGCATCACAACCACAACGTATGCATAACGCGCCTAAAAGACAATTCACAAAGATCAACATGACTTTGGCTGAAGCGTTGCAACAGAAGCTGAAGAAAGGGCTAATGACTTTGAGGGATCCTCCTCGGAATCCTAACACTTTGTCTCATCAGTATAATCCTAATGCAAGATGTGCTTACCACTCCGACAGCATCGGACATGACACTAACGATTGCTGGCTATTGAAGAATAAGATCCAAGACCTCATTGATGATAAGATCATTGATTTCAACTCACCTGAGGAACCTCATATGGCTAATGCTGGGAACAATCGGAAAGGTCACAATGAACCCAACCAATCTGTGGGGACAACTTTGATCTCTACACCAGTTCCACAACAAAGACGCAAGTCAGATGCACCTAAGCGTCAGTTCACGAAGATCAACATGTCACTGGCTCAGGCATTACAATATTTGTTGAAAGCAAACTTGATTACTGTGAGGGATCCTCCTGTAAAGCCCAACACTTCCGCTCCTAGCTATAAGCCCAATGCGAGGTGCGTATACCATTCCAATAGCCCTGGACATAATACAAATGATTGTTGGCCATTGAAGAACAAGATTCAAGACATGATCGATGCTGGTGAAATTGAATTCAATCATCCCGAGACTCCTGTGGTGATCACCACTCCCATTCCTAGTCACGACAAGATTGATTAATGTTTAGAAGGATGAACTTTTTAGATCATTAGATTTACTTTCATTTGCAATTTCTTTTCTGTTTGTTTAAACATTCGAATTATGATAGACATTATCTGTTTTAATAATCATCATCAGTGCATTGCATATGCTTGTCTTGAATTAATTATTTCGCTATCACTCATTTTAAATTATGTCTTTACTTTGCATGTGTTTTGTGATATTCAACTCCTGCTAAGTTGTAAGCCTTTTAAGGGAGGATGACGAAAATGATACCGTAACCTCATACAGGATGCTTTCGAACAGACTATGCTGACAATGTACAGGCATTGTTTCAATTCCTAAACAGCGGAGATATAAGGATGATAATCCCTCGTCAACCCCTTTGAGCCTAAGGAGTAGAAGTTTTCTTTTTGTACGAAAAAACCGCATTTTTAACCTGGGGCAGGGTAGTTCTTAGTTAAGTTGGCTTTGCATTCTATTTTAAGAGAAATCATTCAATACACCTTTCAACGAAGGTTTCAACTACAAGCGTTCATCCGCGCACATCAAAGAAGTGTTGGAGATGTCAATCAAAAGCCAAAGATGTTTCATCAATCATTAAGCAAGGCAGTCAATATCTTTCAAAAAGAAAAAATGAAAAAACATATATACAAAGAAAAGTCTGCTAAGTCAAAAATCAAAAGATGACTTAGGCAAAAAAAAAAAAACAAGGCATCCCGCTGACTGTAAGCTCAAAATAGACAGTTCAGGCAAAAGTTAGGGATATCAAAAAATGAAAAAAGAGAAGTCAATAAATTCCTGAACAACACAATGTTGTGACTATCAAAAGAAAGAAGTGACTGCCATCTCAAAGGTTCTCTGTGCTCATGAACCATCATCCTTATCAAAGGTGCAAATCCAAAAGTCTCTTGGAACCTGAATGCATAAGTTAAATTAACCGAGCTTAGGACTGAAGATCATCACGAAGAGGGGTGGGTACAATAAAAATTTGAGCCTTTATCCTTTGTTTCTTAAACCGTGAACCAAGCCACGTTACAACCCTTGAAAGTCCTAATTGAAGCATGGTTAGTTCGAAAGCATACTGTCACCAAAAGGGTATCCTGACTCCTTAAGGTTTACCAAAAATGCTGAGTTGATATTTCATTTTTACAAACATCACGTTGTTACAAATATCATGTTTTTACAAGTATTACGCTTTTTACATTCCCCGTTTTAACGTCTTTCAAAAACTCAAGACAAACGTATGCATTGCATCTCATGAATTCATTATTAAACATATTCTGCTACATAATTTCAAATGTTAGCATCAGAAAGAACTTGCACATGGTACAACTAATGACTAAAAGTTATCCCGACAGACAAGACTACTCCGAGAAGCAATGTCTCTACGTATACAAGGGGCATGACAGGTTCTCCCCATTCAATCTGGGGCAATCAAGTCAAGATCCCAAGAATCTTTCAAATGCCAAAAAGCCAAAGGCATACATTCCAAGTGGGTTTCAAACTATTTCCCGATCAATCTGGGGCAATCAAATCAAGATTCCGAGAATCTCATGGATGCTCGAACAATCAGGGGCATGCATCCAAGTATATCTAAAGCTACTCCCCAATCAACATGGGACATTGTCTTAAGCCCGTTGGTTACTAGGGGCATATCGCCCATAGTGTACATCTCATAAAGTCCTCGCGAGGCGAATATTTCAAAAGTTCCTGCTAATTGGGGCAAATCTATGCAAGTCCAGTTCGACATCTTGATCAATGCTCAGTGGCGTGTCCTAAATTAAATGGTAGTTACTATAATACTGGGGGCAACCTTCAAGACACCCATACTTTCCCGCAAGATCATATCCCCACAGAGCAATCCTTCAAGAAGATATCTTCAAACATACTCGTCCCGACAAAGACATGGCTCCCCAACAGAGTTGACATCTTCAACACCACCGATTCTCCAACACTTTGCTCTTCTCCAACATGGCTTATTAATATCTCTCATCCGCAGCCAGGGTACATCAAGTTACTATTCATCCCCAAGCAGGAATCATAAATCCCCAGCTGAGCATCTACAAGAAAAGATCAAAAACATCAAACTCACAATGACATAGGGATTTATCTTCTCAAGATGCTTCGAGTAACATAAATCACAGTCATACATCATATACATCACATGCATATTCATACATTGAATGCGGTTATAATTCATACATAACATACGAAGTGTTCCATTTATTTTGAGAACTCCATCTCATTCATTACATACATCATAAACATTGCATAAAACTGACATTGTTACCAAATGAATATTATTTGACAGGTACATTACAAAAGTTCGAATCTTATTCAAGGCAAAGCCTAACGCACGGCCTTCCAGACATCTACGGATGCAAATTGGGTAGTCTAACGCACGACTTATCCATCAACTTAAGGCACGGTTTTCTAGACATCTGAGGATGCAATTGAGAATAGTCTAACGCACGATCTATTCTTCGATCTAACGCACGGTCTTCCAGACATCTACGGATGCAAAGTGGGTAGTCTAACGCCCGACTTATCCATCAACCTAACGCACGGTTTTCCAGACATCTGAGGATGCAATTGAGAATAGTCTAACGTACGATCTATTCTTCGTCCTAACGCACGGTCTTCTAGACATCTACGGATGCAAATTGGGTAGTCTAACGTACGGCTTATCCATCAACCTGACGCACGGTTTTCCAGACATCTGAGGATGCAATTGAGAATAGTCGAACGCACGATCTATTCTTCGATCTAACGCACGGTCTTCCAGACATCTACGGATGCAAAGTGGGTAGTCTAACGCACGACTTATCCATCAACCTAACGCACGGTTTTCCAGACATCTGAGGATGCAATTGAGAATAGTCTAACGTACGATCTATTCTTCGATCTAACGCACGGTCTTCCAGACATCTACGAATGCAAATTGGGTAGTCTAACGTACGGCTTATCCATCAACCTGACGCACGGTTTTCCAGACATCTGAGGATGCAATCAAGATTAGTCCAACGTACGACCTATCTTCAGCCTAACGCACGGTTTTCCAGACATCTGCGGATGCAAACTGTCTAACATATGACACATTCTAACTCTCAAGCTTATCAAGTCAGATGGCATCTTTAAGCCCATCTCCGACAAAAGTCCCTATTTCAGCTAGGGCAAATTTCTTGGTATTCTAGTGTTCAATCATCTTCCACCTTCAGATACCGAATGGCATACAAACCACTCTACATCTTCAGGTTTAAGATAATTGAACAGGGGCAGTTGTCATACCCCAAAATTTGCCCACATTATTTCTCCTATTCAAGTTTCAAATCCATATGCAAAGCTCCTAGACAAATTCTACTGCACAAAGGCTCTGAACTAGGGTTTGATTAATTCAAGAGGAAATCACTGAATCAATGGCTTCCAAGCATCTCATATGGCTCAACATGTCTCACATTACCTCCATGACAAGTATCAAGACATATCTCAAAGTTCTGGTCACTCAAAAGTTCAGAAAGTCAACAGTCGACCGATTGATCCAAAAGGTCAATTGTGGTCAAAGCAAAGTCAAAACTCCTGATTTTTTGTCAAGATCCTCATATTGAAGTGTCATTCACCATTTGATCAATAATTGATCATGGTTCATCAAGGAAAGAACAAAAATCAATAAATCAAGAAGTTTCTAAATTAAGGTTTTGTATAGGAAAAGTCAACTGAACTTTGACCAGCCATAACTCTCACATGGAACATCCTCAATTTTCGATCCAAAGCTCATTTTGAAGGAAATTGGATTCTCTACAAAATTGTCTCTCACATGCCAAGTCCAAAAATGCTTCATTTGAGAGATATGGACTAAAACATTATAAGTCCTTTTCAAAAGTCAACAAAAAGACACTTTTTTCAAAAGGACATAAAATGAGAATGGAAAAGGATTTTGATATGAGACCAAGGACACTGGTTAGAGGACCCTTTGAGGTTTCTAAAAAGTCCTAGAACACTTCCATACCTTAAAAATTGAGAGAGATAGGCCTTGTCAAAGTTGGGATACTTTGGAGGGAAAAATGTGAAAGAATTGAAATATTTTTGCAAATGGGCCCAATGTATTATGACCCAATCTTGTTATGCAAGTCATCTAGAAGCTCCAATCAAAGGGCCACGAATTTTTGATTAAAATTTGATTTTATTGGAATTTTATTTCATTAAAAATCATATATTTAATCAATATTTGGAAGGAAATTGAAAAGAATTGATTTTCTTTTAAATTCAAACATATTCAATCAACAATCATATAATATAATTATTTCAAAAGAGATTGGCAAGAGATTGGATTATATTGGCAAATTTTGACAAATTTAGAAATATATTTCAATCAAATTTCTTAAATTTGCAAATCAAAGATTGATACAGATTCAAAGCAATTTTGATGACCTAATCTCCTCCCTATAAGTACCTGATCAAGGCCAGATGTTAGGGTTCAAGAATTCTGCCACCAAAACCTTCAAGCCCGAGTCCAAAAGCCAAGGAAAATTTCAAAGAAGTGCTTTCGAGTTTGAGGTAGATTGAAAGCATTATAAGCACTCCATAACGTTCCTGGATCGTCACTGGTTGGTTTACAATCGTCATCAACCCTTGAAACATCAAGAAATACGCTCACAGGCCCATACGGTTTGCATTTTTTCTCACTTTCGATTTCATTGATTAATGCATCATTCACGTGTTTAGATTGCATATACATGTTTATTGTGAAGTTCTGAACGTCTCTGGGCATTTAATTGTTGATTTGTGTTCATATATCGCCATATGCCATTATCGATAATTAGGGTTACGTTTTAGGGATTCTTGATTTAGGACAAATTAGGGCTTTATACAGGTACCATGAGGTTCGCATGGCTTCGGTGGTCATGAATATGGCCATGTTTTTTTGTTTGCGATGCTAGTATGAGGTTTTTAACGTTGACAGGTGTAGTATATGCATGTTTTTATAGCTGACTGGTGAAAAGCGCTGTAGAAGATATATTGCAGGTTTTTCATGAAGGAGACGATGACGTGCCATCATCCCGTTGGTTCATTCAAAAAACGCGCGCCATGTTCGTCCAACCAGCGTGTTTTGCTTATAATATCTCCTATGTGCAATAGTCTAACAATTGAAACAGGTGGACGGAATGGTAAGGTGCGCTAGCGTTCACCCAGGGGTCCAGGGTTCGATCCCTGGCCCTTGCAACTTTTTTTCAATTAACTCTTCTCTGCAGATTCCATGTGCCTCATGCACAAGACTTATCCTGCGCCATCACGCCACTGCCACAAGATTGCAAGCAAAATAGATCCAACGCATCAGGATACGAAGGAACACCATGGACACGCAAAGTCTCACCACACCAGATCCAAGCTATGTTTCCTTTTCTTTTTTTTATTTATTTTTATTTTATTTATTTTATTTTAAATGCTTTTTCTTTATTTATCTTCTTTTCAACTTAAAACTTTTATCTTGTAAATCAACAACTTTATTTTTAGTAATATTTATTTTATGATTTAAAATTTAATTTAATTTAATTATTAATAATAATTTTTATTTGATAAATAAATGATTAATTTAATTTAGTTGCTTAAATATTTAATTAGATCAATATTCTCTTAATTAAAATACTTAATAGGATTAGACAATTTAATCAAAAAGTATATTTTACCGATTTAATTAATTAGGTTAAAACCAATAATTAATTAGTTCAATTTTATTTATTCTATTAATCATGGTTAACTTGTGCCCTAATTAGGGTTTGCGTGAATTTGCCCTACGCTGAAATATTCCTTTTTTATCTATGCCTTTTCAGGGTTACTTTTCAAATACCCTCCGACTGCGCGCCACGTCAAACAAAAGTTAAGTTCTATCCTTTCCTTATTTAAATTTTCTTTCACCTTTTATTTCTAGGGTTTGATCCCCGCTGACAATGAACTCCTCCTACACTTACTTCTTTTTTCTATTGTCAATGTTTCAATGGTCAGAGTCAATGCTTCAGGCTACCTCCAATTATCAACCTTCAAAAACACGAAGCTAAGTTTCTTTTACCCTTTTTCTTTTATTATTATTTTCATTTCTTAGGGTTAACCCTAATTGTCTCTGAACAAATAATACACTCACTCCTTTTTCTGTTTATTCTTTCTTTTCAATTTTCAGGGTTTGTCAAATGCCAAAGCTACGTCGTTGGTAACCCTAAACCCTATTTTATTTTATGGCTTTTATTATTACTTGTGCCAAACCCTGTTGGGGATCCGCTGGTTTCACTTTCCCCTCCCCTTTATTGCTTTATATACTGCGTGGTTAGTAATTCAGGGAGTGCAAATTTAAACTGGATTAGAGTCACTAATTACAAGATAAATAACTGAATTGAACCACATGATTGATGCACACACGCACTCTTTTGGGGTAACCTCTCTGTTGCCTTGTTGCCTGTTGCCTTGTGGCCTGTTGCCTTTGTGTTTTTTGCAGAATAAGCCATGTCCCTCGAATACGAGGATACCTCAGCCATGCTGCCTCGATAAATAAAGGTCATGCGACCCTAAATGATGCTGCCTTCGATACACAAATATGACCAAATATGACCTCGACCCTCGGAAGTTGCCTACGGAAAAGGCTGCGGTATCCTCTGGTTGCCAACGAATAAGGCTTATTCTGATCCTTACCTTAGACTACCTGCCCTTCTATGGCATGGGACAGTCTTATGGCAAAGGATGTTTTGACGACCCTTCAACCTCCAAATGAAAGGCTTCCTGCCCTCTTATGGCAAGGATAGACCCTTTCCCCTGAAAGGCTAAAAGAGACCTATCATCTAAGTTTAAGGTAAGTGCTTTTAGTTGCCTTGCTCTGGCTAAAACTGTTTTTTTCATATTCTTTCTCATAAACCTTCAAAAGGGCTACGCTCATTTACGAGCTAAAGTCTCTATTCTTTTTCTTCTACGTTTCTGAAACAAAAAGAGCAAAGCAATTAAGAGCCCATGGAAAACCATGGATGCAAAGGGTGCCTTACACCTTCCCTTTGCATAATTACCCCCCGAACTCAAATTTCTTTTAAAGGTTTTTTTCTGTTCTTTTAGCCTTTCTAATTAATTTGGATAAAATAAAAGTCGGTGGCGACTCATGCTTAACCGCAACATTTCGATCGATAAAAAGTCAGTTCACCGTATTACATAAGGAATACACATGTAGAATCAAACTTGTTCCAACAATCTCAACCTTTTTGATGATGACAAACACATGTATTTTAATGAACAATTTTAATTAATAAATGATCAACTAAAAAACAGAGTTATGTTTGTAAGTTTCACCTAAGTTTTAAACTTTCAATAATCTTGTTAGCTAAAGCATACAAAGTGAGGTTTGCAAGCCCCCCCCCCCCCCCCTGAGTTCAAGACTTAGAAATTTTTTTAAAATAACAAAAAATTCAATTAAGCACAATAATCTAAACATAATCCACATATTTAATTAACATGTCTGGAATTTTATCATGGGATAAAAATGAATCAAAATCATATCTTTTTCTCCCCCTTTGTAATCAATAAAAAATAGACAAATAAAATAGAATAATAACATATTTGATTGAAAATGACAAGAGATATTTCACAAATTAGTTAAAATTACGTTGTAGGATCTGAAGACAAGAAACATAACAAAATAAAAGTTGGTTAAGAGGAGAAAATGGCATAGACGAACAAAATAGACGAAGGTGGTGATTAGGAAAGGGAGAGGGATAATAATCAGAGGGTCCAACTCTAAACTCAATCTTTATGAACTTCTTTCTATGACCTTCAAAGTTATCATTAACATATAGCTTCAAGCCCCAAGTAGCCACAAGAGCATAAGTTAAGCCCGCTTTCTGAATCTTCTTAACTATCCTTTTCTAAGAGAAAAGTTTAAAAAGAAATCTTCCATAAGGAATGAAGAAAGACATTTTATCGCGAGAGTTGAAGAAGTTGAAGATGGTGAGACGGAGATTAACTTTAACCCTTGAAAGAAAAAAGTACAGAATATGCCTGTCATCAAGAGTGAGTACATCCTGATCCTTATCCATTGGAAAAATTTTCCACCAATAGCTGATGCAAATTTTTTTCCATGTGAACAAGAGAAGAGACACTCATAGATTTCTCATTTATGTCATATACTTTTGCAAATAACATGTTTGTTCTTGAACTATTGTATCGATTGCCTCTTGTGGAATACTTTGACACTTGTTAGAAGGTTAAAAAGGTGTGATAAGATAACTATCATGTGTGATTGCTTGTTTGTCTTGATGCCATGCTACCAAATGTATACTATGACTTTGATTGAATTTATACCCTTGACTTAGGGATGATTTTTGTTTGGATAAATTTTGATTCATGATCTACTTGGAGACAACTTATGAGCCAATCTTTGTGCAATGCCATGATATCTTGCTACTTATTTTAAGGCCTTAAAATAAATGTTTTTCTACTGACCAAGACTCACTTTCATCCATTTACATGCTTTGGTACATCTCTTATGCACCAAATGTTTGTCAACTTGACTATTCATGAATACTTGTCTATTTCTCCCACCTTTTTGTGAGTAATTGTATGAGATCAAGAAGCTTAGAGTCTAAAACTTGGATAGAATGACCTTTAAGCATTAGGGAGGTCTATTTAGATAGACAATTTTCAACTTTTCAACTTTTCTTTCTCTTGCTTGAAGTTAATACTTGTGCTAACTTTTCTCAATTACTTGATCAACTTTGAACCAATTCTTTGACTCGCTTCTTATGCAAATGTTTTGATACTTTGAATTAAATTTGAATGATGTTATGAGCTAAATCTTGACATGATTACATTCTTACTTACCTTGATTCATATACTAAACTTGAGTCGTATGTTAATTGAACTCATTGTCCTAGTTTAGGGGTAAATGCATGTCTATTTTGTTGATGAATTGCATTTTCTTATTTTGTGAAAGCTTTGAATGTTGAACCTTGAATAAGGTACTCTCCTATCGAGTTTTCAACTGCCCTAGATGGATGCATATCTTGTTTGGTTTTTTCTTGGTTTGTTTGCTAAGTTTATATGTCCTCACATGTCAAAACCTGTTCCTTCCATGACCTGGTGAAATATGTACAATCATGGACTAGTTTTTCAATTTTGATTACTTGAATTTTCCTAAGTGAACCATAATTGAATGAAGCTTTTTTTGATACATATCACATGACATGCCATGATTTCTTCATTATCTAAATGTTTGGTTTGATAACATGAAAATACTTGAGCCTTTTGCTTGTTGTTTTGGAACTTGATGTTAGAGGTTGAACCACTTGATGTGATTTGAGTATCTTGATGAAGGGTATAATTTCTTGAGCTCCTTTGATTTAATTGTTTAGGGTCTTAACATGTTGTTGGAACTTGGATTTAGGGGTTCATTTAGAATGCAATTCACCTTGAAATCATGAAGAGTGTTAATTGTATTTGTTGCTTAGGCTTACTACTTACTCTTTGGATGTAACACTTTGGTGTTAAGAGTGAATTAGGTACATTTTTAGGGGATGGAATATGCATTTGGTAATTTTTTTAATTAATTAATCATATTTGCTTTACCATGTGACATTGGTGGTGCTTTGATTAAGGGGTTGTAAAACCCATTGCATGTTTTATTGATGTGTGAACCTTTTATTCATATAATAAGTGCTTGATTGCTAAGTCATGTTTGATTGTGATTGCAACCTTAGGTTTCATTTGTGTGATCTATCTTAATTAAGAGTAGATGGTCCTTGAGACTTGATTATGTTCTCAAGGTGGGGTTTTGTTGTAGGTCTCTCTTGATTAAGAGTATACCTTTCTTGAAACTTGATTAAGTATCCAAGAGGAGGTGATTATCTCCAAGGTGTGTTTGTCTCTTTTAATTAAGAGTACACTTGGTTATAGACTTTATTAAATACTCAACCATGGGGTTCATTTGTGTGTAGTCTCTCATGATTAAGAGTAGACTTGATTAAGCTCTCAACCCTGGGTTTCATTTGTGCAGTCTCTCTTGATTAAGAGTAGACTTTGTTGAGACTTGATTAAGTTCTCAACTTTGAGGTTCATTTGTGAGTAGTCTCTCTTGTTTGAGAGTAGACTTTCCTTGAGACTTGATTAAGTTCTCAAGGTGGGTTTCATTGTGAGAGTCTTCCTTGATTAAGATTAGACTTGTTCCTTGATAGTTGATTAAGTATTCAAGAAGATGGTGTTAACCTTGGGGTTTTGTCATGTGGTCTCTCTTGATTAAGAGTAGACTTTCATTGAGACTTTATTAAGTTCTTAAGGTGGGTTTCATTTGTGTAGGTCTTTCTTGTTTAAGATTAGACTTTGTTCTTGAGACCTGTTTAATTGCTCAAGTGAGGTGTTTATATCTTGTTTTCTTATCTTTCGCTTTGTTATTGCCATACTCCCTTAGGATCTTGATTCTCTCTTGATTAAGAAGAATTAAGTATACTTCTGAGTTGTATCCAAGCATGATCACATTAGGTAGGATTCCCTTTATCCTTGACCTTAGGGTCACCATTGCATGACAACAAATAGGAATAGATCCCCTTAGTTTGTATGTTCCCCATGTGCATATAAAAAACTAAAATCTCTAATCCATAAAAAAATACCTAATAATAGTTGAAACTTCATAAAGAGGGAGGAGAGGACCGGGTCTCGCTTGTTTAAGGGAGTCACTTGATATTATTCTCCCAACCAAAACATAAACCAATGGCAAGTTTCATAAGGACGGTTGTCCACTAAAAAAACACACAACAAACATATAAAACAGAAAGTAGTTAGTAGAACTACGACGCTCTGACTTCTCCATTGCTCCATGGAGGTACGTAGCATATAGTTCAAGAAACTCTAACAAGCACAATAATTATTAAAATCTCTGTTTATTCATGATTTACATTCCCCTTTGGTAAGTAAGTAGTATAGTGGACACACCCTTGGAATAGAAACAAACAAAAGCGGATCCTATGGAGTACCACTTACGTGAGGGGTGCTAATTCATTTCCTTGGAATATAGTATTTATATTACGAGCATTATTATCGTTTGTATTTTACTTTAACTTCATTATAGATTCCAGATTTATTCATTTATATATGCCATTTTTATATTATTTGATAAGTTTTTGGTTAATTTATGTAAAATTTATTTTGATAGTATAACTATAATACATCATCAATTACATTACTGTATATCTAAAACAAAGTCAAAATTTACTATTTGATGTAAATACTGAAATGCATTTTTGTATTATGTCTGGGTGAATACAGAGATGCATCTCTATCAATTTATGTCAAAAATGAGTGTCTCAGATAGAAAAGCATGAGGTGAGTATAGGGTGAATCTGGTGATGCATCTCCGAACTAAATTTTGAAAAAAAAAAAGGGTAAGACTCACTAAAGACATGTTTTGGTGTGAAAGAGTGCATCCAAAAATTAACTTCCAAAATTTAAAGGATATTTTTGGATTTTATTGAGGTGATTTCACTACTATGAAAAACACAAATAATGACGCTTGTGAAACACATATAGTGATAGTAGCAAGTGCGTTGTTAGGTAGCGTGTTTGTATGTATGCTGGTTACCACAACACGCGTGTGACCGTTGTTATAAATTAGATAGTATGCTATTTATAACTACAGTTTATGGAAACAATCGTTGTGTTATAATAGGAATGTCCTAGATTCGACTCCTACAACACCATTTTTGGGTTTTATTATTCTACTTATCATACTAGAAACAACAATACCAGAAGCAACAACACACCCATTTTTGAATTGAAACTTGTATTACATCAATTACTCAATTCCATTAGGAATCAAACAACCTACAAAGATCAGAGAAGAAACAAGAATACGCCCGTTTGTGTGTAAAAAGGAATATTAAAACATTCAAAGATGGGAAAAATAAATTGGAAAAGAAAAAGAGATGTAATCATTCAACAGCTCGAGGTTTCCAACTTCCATGAGAAGAAAACGTAGAGAATTAAAGAAGCAATAATGAGCAAAATTGACATGCATGAAATCTTTTGGCTTTTAGACTTTCAAAGTTCAGAGAAGAGGAAAAATCACAAGAACTAATATAAAAGCGGAATTCCTCTTGAACCAAAACACAAAAATAGAACTTCATCCAAAGAAATCAGAGAAGAGGAAGAATCAAAATGAGTACTTCTTCTAAAACTTCCAACAATGCTGAGAGAACAAAAGTTGTTGTGGCTGTAGAGGCCAGAGCTCCTGCTCAAAACCCTTCTTAGAATCAAGAAGAGGTCCAAGTCGTTGAAAGTTGTTGTGGTTTTACCGAACCTTTGAGACCCATGAGAGCTCTCAAGAAGAGGAGGTCAAGAAGAAAAAGAAGGGTGAAAATGTTTGTCATCATCGATTTTTATGATGATGATGATGAAGAAGATTATACTTGGTCAAACTTTCTCTCAGCCAGAGCATTTGGATATGATTAATAAAAAATGAATGAACTTTTTGTAAGTTTTCAGTTTAAGGTTTATTTAATGAAAGTTGTATTCAAGAAATTTTATAAACGTTTCTTATCTGTGAACTTAATGTTACAACTAATGTATTAGCTTATTTTGACGTACACACACGTATACGGCTTTCATCCTATGGTTTCAAGGAATTCAAAATCCCCTTTCTCATACATAACAATCTATCAACTTTCATCCTATGGTTATATGCTACAAAATTTAAATAAAACCAAAACAAAGTTGCAACAAAATAAAAATAAAGGAAATGTGACTGTCACAAAATCTAACACATGAACAATACACATTCATAAAACATAAACAAATGCGGTAATCCCAAACATTAATAAGCGTTAGAGAGAGAGAGATAATAGATAGAGATAGAGATAGAGAGATAAAGAGAGAGAGAGAATGGTGACGCACTAGAAATGATATTCGAAGAGGATGGTGAAGAATTCGCTTCCAGAAACGGTTGTGGGCTTTAACCGAAGTGATATATGAAACTTATAACCACGGTTGAATAAAACAACCGTAGTTGTTATACTTTCAATTTTTTAATAAAATAAAATGTTAAGGAACACACTCTTATTTTTACTGTAAAAATGAAAAAATATTGATGTTGGGATTCGAAGTTTGCCATCCAAATTATATGATTACATTTTTTTATAGGATCTATGATAAAATGTTTCTTAACAAAAAACATGAGCGTAAAAAATGTAATATGACTACGGTGAATGTATGACCGTGGTAATATACTGTCACAAAAAATATATTTCATAGTAGTGTTTTCCGACTCTTAGAGTGAGATAAACAATATCCACAAAATATAAGTTTGATGGATCGATCCTTTTTATATTTTTTTCATGGCCCAACGCATACTAAAATATAGGTCCAATGGGATGATTTAATGGTCATATCTGTTGATCATCATTCTATTTCTAGTATTTGTGATAAAGATGAATACACCACTATATCATAAAAATATTTAAAGTTACTCACTCCCTCTCTCTTTTATATTTTTTAATTTCAATGAAATATTTAATTGTGTCATTCATTTTATTAGGACAATATTAACATACATTAATATCCTCTAAGAACACATTTTAAACAACAGAAAATAGAAATATACATGTATTCAAATTTTTAAAATCAAAATATTATTTATTTAAAATAATTTTTCATTTTCATTTATTTTCTTAGTAGGCCGAAACAAGAAGATCTTTATAATTACTTATTATAACTCCTCATTATTTTAATAAGTAGAAGCCAAATATGGTAGAACATGTGAACAGAATAGGTAGAAGAAGTGTTTATTCCTGCCTGTGGTCCCCCTCAAAGTCCCCCCAACCTAAAAAAAGAAGTATGAAAGCCCTATTAGGTCACGTGTAGGGTTCAATGCACTTCCGGTCTGTAATAATGTAAAAAATTCATCATTAGCAGTGCAGGGATTGATATTATGCCAAATCATTATTAATGACCTCAGAAAAAGAAGTAGTAATAGTAATTGAACCATACACTTTCAATACTTGCAATATTGCCCTTAGTTTTTGCTTAAATGCTTACCTTCCCATCTTTCATTTCATTGCTTTGTTCCACAACTCATCATCATACATATTAATATCTATAATTTATAGAATTATACATATTGTTTCTTTAGTACAACTCATTTGGCCGGAGACATTCTTAACCCGAAACGTTACACTTATTTATTATTGATAGGTGAAATTTGATTATTAGGTTATTAAACAATTTTTTTAGTGTTATTTATTTCGAGCTGTTGCACCCCAAAATTTGCCCATCTAATTATTCCGAATTGGCTTACATATCTCATTCATTTACATCTTAGGTCATCAATAAAATCATGCATCATTAATCATTAACTTAGTATGGAGATCAAGGATACTGGTAATTCGCATTCTCTATTGATTTCAAGGATCTCCCTTCCATTCATTGGTTTACAAGCTACAAGTACAAAAAAAACAAATCAACATATTTATGAGGAAGTTCACCTTTCATTATCATTGGTCAAAATTCCATTCATACAAAATTCAAAAGAGAACCTTTCATTACATGATTGAGATCAACATCCGTTTCAAAATAATATTATATTCATCATTACATGCTTACAATACAAGGAAAAATGGCAAGAGAAAATAAAGAGTACATGTTCTACAATTCCAAGGTTTCATGCTAATTTCGAAACACCGCTATCCAATCCATCTCACAATAAAGATTACACAAAAATCATTATTTTTCCTACTGCTCCTACAAGCTTTATCATCTTGGCCTTCAAAGCCTCCTCTTCATGCATGATTCAAAACAGACCCCTCAATTATATCCCGACGTCCGAACAATCGCCTAGGTGCATTCAATTCACCTCATCCTGCATAAAATACAAAGCTGACAGTTAACATTCAAACCATACAAAGCCAACCACCAAAACAGAACTGACTTCTAACCAATCTCTAACCTACAACAGTCATAACTAACCCTACAACAGTTTGTAACAAACTTTCTAACCATCCTAACAGAATCAAAACTAACCAAACTTAACAGAAAATGAGGGAAGGAGAAGGAATCTTTAACTCCTATATAATCCTCAGTCAGAATCTTCAAACTCCTCTCTTCACTTCCATAACCACTTTTCCCTCTCCATCATTCTTCCACTCTCTCAGCCATTTTTCTACACTCCACCACTTTCCCTTCATCACCGAGCCATTGTTCTTCACAATCTCCATCTCAGAACTCAACCTTCATCTTCTCTAAAATTCAATCATCAACATAACCGTTTTTCCTTCGAACCTTTCAATCTTCTTCACCTTCTTGACCTCATAACCAGCTTCTGATAACAGAATTCTTCTTGAATCCACAGATAATCCTCAATTCACTTCTTCATCCGAAAATCTGTAGAAGAAAAAACGAAATTCATAACCATCAATCCTTCAGCAGCAACCTACAACAATTAACAGCAACGTTTCGTCATCATCGTTCATCCTCAATCTTCCACGATCTTTAACGCCTCAATAGCATTCATCTGCAAACAACAACAACAATATCACATCAAGATTCAGAAACGAGCAACAACAAGAAGAGGGATCGAACAAAGACTGAGGATCGAATTGAGAGAGTTACGCGGAGAGGTTAGGGCGAGTTCGAAAACGAGATATGAGATAGAGTGAAAGCAGAGGAATACGAGCGGCTGAGAGGCGATGCGATTGAGAGAGGAGGACGCGGTATGAACACTGAGATTGAGACGGAGTGGCCGCGAACTCACCGGAGGGATCTTGCGCCGTCGTCGTCGAGAGTTGATGAAGAAGAAAAAGCTCTTTCAGAATCCCAATCGCCTCTCATACGTAACCCTAAGCCCTCTTCCTCTTAGTTTAATTTGTATTTTTTTGTTTTTGATTAATTGATTGTTAATTATGGTTAATTGCATTGAACATAATTAATTCTGATATAATTAACCTCTTAATTATTAACACAAGGTCTAATTAAATGAATCACCATAATAATAAATCTGATGGATCACAAAAACATTGGGCCTACACGGATTATTATTTACACCGCCTAAGGCCCGGTGCTGCATGTTTTTTGCTAAGAAAATGTGGAACAATGATGCTTCTCTGGGCCTAAAACGAAATTCCTTGATACACCCCCTTTGGCCCACTATCTCTTTTTGGTAATAAAAAATCTGTAAACAAAAAAAACCAATGGGCCAACCTTCTGGGCCCTGCGCTTTCTATCTCCCTGCACCATCAATTCAATTTTGCACCCCCTGGTTCTATCATTTTGTTGTTTAGATTAATTAGTTTTTTTACTATTTTCCTTGAGTAATTAAATTGCTAATTTTTCTTACTAATCCTTAGACTTTAGTACTAATTTTAGACATAGAAAATAATCACTAAAAAATATTAGTTTAGGCTTGTATTTTAATTCTTTGGCTTGATTAGAATTCTTGTTCTTTGTCATATAAAAATCAATAAAAATAATAGTCCTTTAATTCACTTTTGGTACTATATTTTGCATCATTTGCTTCCATGTTTTGTACCATATATCAAGTCATTCTTTTAGTCATTTTTGCACTAATTTTGTATCATTGTTTACTTGTAAATTTTACTTGTAATTTTGATCTTTGCTTGTGCTTGTAATTTCGTTCATTTATTCCTAACTTTAGGTAGAAACCATGATAACATTAGGATCTAGAAATTCCCTTTTAAACACTTAGGCTAGTTATTCATCTTAAGCTAGTTTTCTTCTCCTTTTTCTCTTTCAACATTAAAACATTAACAAATAGAGATACGAATCACATTAAGAAAGTGATAGAGAAATGAGTGGGATTCATTCCCTAATCTGTTTCTCAATCACTTAGTGGCATAGAAATGAGTGGGATTCATTCCCTAATCTGTTTCTCGGTCACTACTTAATGGGAGAGAAATGAGTGGGATTCATTCCCTAATCTGTTTCTCGAACATTAACTAATGGGATAGAAATGAGTGGGATTCATTCCCTAATCTGTTTCTCGAACATTACATAATGGGATAGAAGTGAGTGGGATTCATTCCCTAATCTGCTTCTCGATCATTATACATTGTTATGTGATTCAACTCGCAGATTAATTCCCCTTAAAAATCACCAATCAAAAACATCTAAAATACTTAATAAAGGCTCAGACCTAAACAAAGTAACGAAGTGGTGCGAAACCTTGTATTGGGTTTTGTTCATCATGGAATTACATCTAAAAGACACAAACCAATCATCTCTCTTCTCTCTCTTGCCTCCGAGGCATTCTTTCTCTTGCCTTCAGGGCATTCTTTCCCATTAATCGGACACGTTATTTCCGCTCCATTCCCAGCTTAAGACTCCAGAGGTCGAGCAGCGGAGTGCGAATGTAACTGTTCAACTAAAAATCAAACAAAAACTAAAGAGCCGAACTACGGCGCTCTGATTCCTGAAAAGGATACGTAGGCATTGGGTCGTGGGGCCTAAGCGAGCACAACTATTTAAAAACCTTATTTTCCCCGTGTTTCTTTTCTTTCATTTGCATGCATTCCCTTAGTAATTAAACTTTAGATTTATACACCCTTTAGATAGCAACAAACATAGGTGGATATCATCGAGTACGATGGGCGTGAGGGGTGCTAGTACCTTCCCCTTGCATAACCGACTCCCGTACCCTATCTCTGGTCGAAAGACCTCGTTCTTATTCATCTTAGGTTTTCTGATATTCCTTTCCCTTATGGGATAAATATATTGGTGGCGACTCTGTTCATTTTCGCGAGCGTGCGACAGCTGGCGACTCTGCTGGGGATGTTGTTAGACCTGTGCTGGTCCATTCTTAGTGAGTCGATCCTAGCCTTTGTTTGTTTCTTTTCTATGGGTGTTTTTATTTGTTTATTTACATGCTTACATCCTGTGTATATATGTTTTCGTATCATGTTTATTTCTGTTTGCATATCATGTTTACTTCCCGCATGCATCTGGACTATATTATGGGTCCCCGTGGGGACCACATATTTTCTCACTGTTTGCAGGTTGGGTGGGATGATTCTATGAGGTAAAAGGCCCAATACACAGGCTATGAGTGCACTCTAGGGACCCTAGAATAGAGTGGGAGCATAGTTTGTCTCGAGGTGTACGTCTCGGGATGGATTCTGTGACTACGAGCAGAGTAGTGGTTTCAAACGGAGGTATTATCGTCACCCGCATCCGCGCTGTGACGATGCTTACCTTCGGGCGGACCGTATACTGCGTTTCATGACCTTACCCTGACCTAGACTACACCTGTGAGTGGGGAGGGAATCATACTCTATACAGGTGCAGGTACATGTTATGTTGGTGACTATTGGTTTTCCTGGCATTCAAAAAGGCGTCGAACCTTTGATCCTGGGACATTTGACTTATACAGAAGTTCTACATCAGTTATCTATCAGAATCAACGTCGAACCTCTGAATATGGAGGTTTGACCTTATATGACTTATGCAAAAGCTATCTATCAGAATCAACGTCGAACCTCTGAATCTGGAGGGTTCGACCATCTTTGACTTATGCACAAGCTGTTTATCCAGAAAGCAACGTCGAACCTCTGAATCTGGAGGATTCGACCATATCTTATTGACCATGAGAAGTTGTTATCCAAGAGGCCTTGATCCTTGATCCTGATTCCTGCTACATTTGCATCATCATTAACATTTTTGCATTCATGCATATGCATCCATGGTTACCAAGACTCCTACATTCTTCCTCTCCATCAGATCAGACAAGACAATTCCTCCACACCGATATCTGACAAGAGCTCACCGACAAAGAATCATGGGGAATTACAAAAAAAAAAAAAATCAAGCTACTATCTAAGGACCACACGCCTCCTCATGAGGGTACCTTCCACCAAAGGAGCCTAAAGACTTTGTGTTTGTCAGAGAACATTTCATTTGCA
Source organism: Vicia villosa (assembly GCF_029867415.1). Classification (NCBI taxonomy): domain Eukaryota; kingdom Viridiplantae; phylum Streptophyta; class Magnoliopsida; order Fabales; family Fabaceae; genus Vicia; species Vicia villosa. The sequence goes on from NW_026705609.1 coordinate 327,433, forward strand.
TCAGAATAAGGCCAAGCTTGCCATTGTATAGATTCCTTCAGTATTTTCAATTGTATTACTTTTGCTGTTATCAAGTACTTCTCATTGTAAGAAACTCATTCTGTTTGAATAAATAAAAATAATGTAATATACATGTTTTTCTCAAGTCATTTCATCTTTATCATTATGTTCATTGATATTCAACTCATTTGTCTTAAGCAATTAAAAAAGGAGAATGATGAAAATCAAAAACACATGAACTACTAACTGTATGCTTTTGGAACAAAGACCCTGCTGACGATGTACATGCATTGTTTCAATTCCTAAACACCGGAGTTATAAGGGAGTGAAACCTTCGTCAACCCCTTTGAGCCTAAGGAGTAGTAGTTTCTTTTCAAAAAAATACAAAAACCCTCAATTTTAACCAGGGGCAGGGTAGTCTTCAGTTAGTGCGACCGAGTGCTCAACTTTCAGGTATTCCATCAGAGGATCAATCATACCTCATATCTCACAACAAAAGAAGAAGAGCACTATCCACAATGGATGTCTCTCATTCATTAAGAAGAAGGCAGTCACAACCTTTTCTTCAAGTCATTCACAAAAGTCATACAACTTGTTCCCGAACGAGACAAAAAGAATGAAAAGAAAGTTATGAACCATGATAAAAAAAAGAAAGAAACAATAGCCCGCTAAGTCAAAAGAAAAAGAAAAGCTTTGAAGCAAATGACTTAGGCAAAAATTAGGGCATATCCCGCTGGACAACGAACACCAAAATCAAAAGAAACTTGTTGTCCAGGCAAAAGTTAGGAAAAAAAAAAAACAAAGCAAAAGAAAAAACCCTCCAAGGGACAAGTTATTGTGACCATCAACAAAAGCATCGGAGGGTGGCTGCCACCTCCATCAAAGCCATAAAAGATCCTCATCCATCATAATCCTTCCTGAAAGTTGAATGCTCGTGTCAAACTAGCTGAACGTAGGACTGGAGAACATCACGAAGAAGGGGTGGGTTAAGTAGAATTTGAGCCTTTATCCTTTGTTTCTTAAACCGTGAACCCGACCACGTTACAACCCTTAAAAGTCCTAATTGAAGCAGGGTTCATTCCGAAAGCATACAAATTGTAAAATCATGTCAAAACTGACTCCTAATGTTGCTTGTCACTTGTGTTAGTATCAGTACAACATTTTGACAAATAAAAAAACTTTTTCCTTTGAGATTAACATGTGCATTGCATTCTCATTATCTTTTTCAAAACAGAATTGTCTCTAACTTGAAAGTAAGTACTTGATACCAAGGAAAGTTCAACATTGAAATTCCATCGAGCAATCTTACAAAAGGAAAGGTTGGTCATCCACTAAGCAAATACCTAAAGAATCCATTAAGTGGAAGAGTTCCTTTCAATCTGAGGCATTCATTCCATGATCTACACTAGGGCAGACCATCGCAAATCTCCATGATTCAAGCATTATCAAAGTTCTATCTCAAGAGATCATGCACGCTGGGGCAAGCTAGTAACAATTCATTTCTTCATCTTCAATCAAGTGTTAGATATCGAGACAAGTGTCGAGGAGTCAAGCTAAACACCTCACCTCCACAAGTTCTATCCTTCAAGCAATGACCTTCCTACAAGGAACACTCCATTCACTCCTAGTATCATGGAAACAATCATTCCATTCATAATCATACATACGTCATGCATAATCATTGCATTTTCATTATCATTTCACTCGCATGATCCAATCATCAATAAAACAGGGGCATCCACCCCACCTTGAATCTCGAACAGAGTTTCAGAACTCCGCCTAATCTAGTCCACGCAAAGCAGAAACCCTGAACAACCCATCAGTACACTGCATATAGAAATCATTGCATCTCATCTTCAAAAGTGCATAGAATAAATCAAACATTTGCCTATGAAGCATAAGCCAAGTTACTCATCAGATGGGTTCTCTACAAGCATTCAATTGATATCCCACTGGATCACTCAGAGTTACCATTATGGTGTCATCTCCCATAGTCAATCATGTTCATCTTTTTGCAACCCAGAGTTGAGGTTTTTAAGTTCAACCCAGAGTTGACTTTCCTTTCATCTTTTAACCCCGAGTTAATAATCTTTTCCCTCTCACCCAGAGTTGACGGTCATCTTTTCTTCTTTCCCACTCAACCCAGAGTTGACGGTTATCCCTTGTTCAATCCAGAATTGATTATCTCTTTTTCCCACTCAACCCAGAGTTGACGGTTATCCTTTGTCTTTCCCACTCAACCCAGAGTTGACGGTTATTTTTTATTCAATCCAGAATTGATTCTTTTTCTCATTCAACCCAGAGTTGACGGTTATCTTTTGTAACTTCCCACTCAACCCAGAGTTGACGGTTATCTCTTATTTCTTTCCCACTCAACCCAGAGTTGACGGTTACCTTCTTTCTTTCCTACTCAACCCAGAGTTGACGGTTATCTTTTCTCTTTTCCCACTCAACCCAGAGTTGACGGTTATCTTTTCTCTTTTCCCACTCAACCCATAGTTGACGGTCATCTTTTTCTTCCCACTCAACCCAGAGTTGACGGTTATTTCTATTTTTTCATCCTTCCTTCTCTCAACCCAGAGTTGATGTCTATCTCTTGTTTTCAACCCAGAGTTGATTTTCTTTCCTTCTTTCTCAACCCAGAGTTGATGCCTATATCTTGTCCCACTAATACTGATCTCCCTTTTCTTTTTTCAATCCAGAGTTGATGCTGACCTCTTATTCAACCCCGAGTTGACTTCCTTTTATTCTTCAACCCAGAGTTAACCAGCTTTTCTTTTTTCAACCCAGAGTTGACGTCTATTTCATTTTAACCCAGAATAAATTTGCTCAACCCAGAGTTGATGTTTGCCTCTCTTACAACCTAGAGTTGATATCTTTTTTTCAGTGGATCCTATCTCTCATCAGGCAAATTTTCAGGTTCACTTGGTATTTAATCTTCTCCTACCTCGAATGCTCGAAAGGTTAACGCCAATCTCACTTTTAGGTTTAAGACGATTTAATAGGGGCAGCTGTTGCACCCCAAAATTTGCCCATCTAATTATTCCGAATTGGCTTACATATCTCATTCATTTACATCTTAGGTCATCAATAAAATCATGCATCATTAATCATTAACTTAGTATGGAGATCAAGGATACTGGTAATTCGCATTCTCTATTGATTTCAAGGATCTCCCTTCCATTCATTGGTTTACAAGCTACAAGTACAAAAAAAACAAATCAACATATTTATGAGGAAGTTCACCTTTCATTATCATTGGTCAAAATTCCATTCATACAAAATTCAAAAGAGAACCTTTCATTACATGATTGAGATCAACATCCGTTTCAAAATAATATTATATTCATCATTACATGCTTACAATACAAGGAAAAATGGCAAGAGAAAATAAAGAGTACATGTTCTACAATTCCAAGGTTTCATGCTAATTTCGAAACACCGCTATCCAATCCATCTCACAATAAAGATTACACAAAAATCATTATTTTTCCTACTGCTCCTACAAGCTTTATCATCTTGGCCTTCAAAGCCTCCTCTTCATGCATGATTCAAAACAGACCCCTCAATTATATCCCGACGTCCGAACAATCGCCTAGGTGCATTCAATTCACCTCATCCTGCATAAAATACAAAGCTGACAGTTAACATTCAAACCATACAAAGCCAACCACCAAAACAGAACTGACTTCTAACCAATCTCTAACCTACAACAGTCATAACTAACCCTACAACAGTTTGTAACAAACTTTCTAACCATCCTAACAGAATCAAAACTAACCAAACTTAACAGAAAATGAGGGAAGGAGAAGGAATCTTTAACTCCTATATAATCCTCAGTCAGAATCTTCAAACTCCTCTCTTCACTTCCATAACCACTTTTCCCTCTCCATCATTCTTCCACTCTCTCAGCCATTTTTCTACACTCCACCACTTTCCCTTCATCACCGAGCCATTGTTCTTCACAATCTCCATCTCAGAACTCAACCTTCATCTTCTCTAAAATTCAATCATCAACATAACCGTTTTTACTTCGAACCTTTCAATCTTCTTCACCTTCTTGACCTTATAACCAGCTTCTGATAACAGAATTCTTCTTGAATCCACAGATAATCCTCAATTCACTTCTTCATCCGAAAATCTGTAGAAGAAAAAACGAAATTCATAACCATCAATCCTTCAGCAGCAACCTACAACAATTAACAGCAACGTTTCGTCATCATCGTTCATCCTCAATCTTCCACGATCTTTAACGCCTCAATAGCATTCATCTGCAAACAACAACAACAATATCACATCAAGATTCAGAAACGAGCAACAACAAGAAGAGGGATCGAACAAAGACTGAGGATCGAATTGAGAGAGTTTCGCGGAGAGGTTAGGGCGAGTTCGAAAACGAGATATGAGATAGAGTGAAAGCAGAGGAATACGAGCGGCTGAGAGGCGATGCGATTGAGAGAGGAGGTCGCGGTATGAACACTGAGATTGAGACGGAGTGGCCGTGAACTCACCGGAGGGATCTTGCGCCGTCGTCGTCGAGAGTTGATGAAGAAGAAAAAGCTCTTTCAAAATCCCAATCGCCTCTCATACGTAACCCTAAGCCCTCTTCCTCTTAGTTTAATTTGTATTTTTTTGTTTTTGATTAATTGATTGTTAATTATGGTTAATTTCATTGAACGGAATTAATTCTGATATAATTAACCTCTTAATTATTAACACAAGGTCTAATTAAATGAATCACCATAATAATAAATCTGATGGATCACAAAAACATTGGGCCTACACGGATTATTATTTACACCGCCTAAGGCCCGGTGCTGCATGTTTTTTGCTAAGAAAATGTGGAACAATGATGCTTCTCTGGGCCTAAAACGAAATTCCTTGATACACCCCCTTTGGCCCACTATCTCTTTTTGGTAATCAAAAATCTGTAAACAAAAAAAACCAATGGGCCAACCTTCTGGGCCCTGCGCTTTCTATCTCCCTGCACCATCAATTCAATTTTGCACCCCTTGGTTCTATCATTTTGTTGTTTAGATTAATTAATTTTTTTTACTATTTTCCTTGAGTAATTAAATTGCTAATTTTTCTTACTAATCCTTAGACTTTAGTACTAATTTTAGACATAGAAAATAATCACTAAAAAATATTAGTTTAGGCTTGTATTTTAATTCTTTGGCTTGATTAGAATTCTTGTTCTTTGTCATATAAAAATCAATAAAAATAATAGTCCTTTAATTCACTTTTGGTACTATATTTTGCATCATTTGCTTCCATGTTTTGTACCATATTTCAAGTCATTCTTTTAGTCATTTTTGCACTAATTTTGTATCATTGTTTACTTGTAAATTTTACTTGTAATTTTGATCTTTGCTTGTGCTTGTAATTTCGTTCATTTATTCCTAACTTTAGGTAGAAACCATGATAACATTAGGATCTAGAAATTCCCTTTTAAACACTTAGGCTAGTTATTCATCTTAAGCTAGTTTTCTTCTCCTTTTTCTCTTTCAACATTAAAACATTAACAAATAGAGATACGAATCACATTAAGAAAGTGATAGAGAAATGAGTGGGATTCATTCCCTAATCTGTTTCTCAATCACTTAGTGGCATAGAAATGAGTGGGATTCATTCCCTAATCTGTTTCTCGGTCACTACTTAATGGGAGAGAAATGAGTGGGATTCATTCCCTAATCTGTTTCTCGAACATTAACTAATGGGATAGAAATGAGTGGGATTCATTCCCTAATCTGTTTCTCGAACATTACATAATGGGATAGAAGTGAGTGGGATTCATTCCCTAATCTGCTTCTCGATCATTATACATTGTTATGTGATTCAACTCGCAGATTAATTCCCCTTAAAAATCACCAATCAAAAACATCTAAAATACTTAATAAAGGCTCAGACCTAAACAAAGTAACGAAGTGGTGCGAAACCTTGTATTGGGTTTTGTTCATCATGGAATTACATCTAAAAGACACAAACCAATCATCTCTCTTCTCTCTCTTGCCTCCGAGGCATTCTTTCTCTTGCCTTCAGGGCATTCTTTCCCATTAATCGGACACGTTATTTCCGCTCCATTCCCAGCTTAAGACTCCAGAGGTCGAGCAGCGGAGTGCGAATGTAACTGTTCAACTAAAAAACAAACAAAAACTAAAGAGCCGAACTACGGCGCTCTGATTCCTGAAAAGGATACGTAGGCATTGGGTCGCGGGGCCTAAGCGAGCACAACTATTTAAAAACCTTATTTTCCCCGTGTTTCTTTTCTTTCATTTGCATGCATTACCTTAGTAATTAAACTTTAGATTTATACACCCTTTAGATAACAACAAACATAGGTGGATATCATCGAGTACGATGGGCGTGAGGGGTGCTAGTACCTTCCCCTTGCGTAACCGACTCCCGTACCCTATCTCTGGTCGAAAGACCTCGTTCTTATTCATCTTAGGTTTTCTGATATTCCTTTCCCTTATGGGATAAATATATTGGCGGCGACTCTGTTCATTTTCGCGAGCGTGCGACACGAGCTACCTTGGCAAAATAGATATATAATATTTGAGAATCGAAAATTATGGATAGTTTATGTAAAATATCCATATACACAATCTAACTATTTGTCTTTTTTAAAGGAAAAAATCACGTTAAAGGACAAAATCACGAGTAGCATTAGAAAACCGACATTGACATTGAATGAAGTGAGTTCAGATAAGTTCAATTGTACTTCTGACTATTAAGAGTGAAATTCTTTCAATAGAAAATCCTGAATAGAAAGAAATTCATGTGTAGTATTAGAAAAAGAGACATTTAACTAGGAGATGTCAAGTCAGACCAATTTGTATTTACGGGTATTAAGAGTGAATTACCTTTTATTAGGTTAATTTCCTCCGGATGTAGGTGATTTTGAACGAAATTAAGTTTCCAATTTCTGTGTTGGTTATATTTTGTCTTTATTCTGTATATTACGCATTTAACTTGTCATACACATTGTTACAACATTGTGTTTGACATCTTCTCCTCCGAATAACCAAATTTTAATTGGCATTAGAGTAGACATTCTGTTATGTTTAAGTGTGTTATAGGATTCTTAATCTATTCAAGATAGAGAATACCAAAGAAGGAGGATCAGTTAATCGACCAACTATTCTTGATAGTACTAAGAATCCTCTAAATATTGTAACTAAAGTCAATTATGGAAATTGTGAAAACCAAGTAGATTATGATACTAAAGAAAATCCCACGCTTTCTAAGATCTTGAGAAAGGTCATGAGAATACTAAACATGAGATATGAGAATAATGTCTCTATCAATGTCAAGAACAATTAACAACATAATTTCAAGAGTTGTAACTTTCAGCGTAAAGGAAAAGATTGTGAAAGAAAAAACCGCAACCGTTCTTACAGAGGCAAAGAGATCCAAAGTCGTGAATGTAAAGGTTTTGGACACATCGAGCTGAATGTCCATATTTTCTAAGGAAACAAAGAAAAGGCTACAATGTAACTAATGATAAGATAGATGAAGAAAGTGGATCTGATCAAGAAATCAATGTTGTGACTTTCACTACTCACGTCAAAGACATGCAGGTGTTACATATACTAGTGAGCCATTAAATTCAAAGAATATGTGTGTTACTTCTGTTCAGAAAATAGAATTCATAATGTCAGGTAACAAGTCTCAACATCCTGTCAAATATAACTACCAACGCACTAATTTTTCTGCTCCAAACTCCCTTGGGGTTGTCACTATTGTGGTCGACATGGTCACATTCTATCATACTCTTATAAAATTGTATGGTAGAAAACAACATCATCAACTTATGTATCCATAGGGGAATGAGAAGTCTGAAATATTGAAGGATAGAAAAACACTTAAAAGGGGGGGGTTTGAATAAGTGTAACTTTAAAAACTCTTAAGATAAAAACAATGAACACAATATTTTTATCCTGGTTCGTTGTTTATGAAACTACTCCAGTCCACCCCCTTAGAGTGATTTAACTCAACCGAGGATTTAATCTACTAATCAATCTTGATTACAATGGTTATCCACTTAGAAACACTCTAAGTCTTTTAGAGTATACTGATCACACCTTGATCACTCTAGGAAATCAACACTTAGAAACTTCTAAGTCTTCTAGAGTCTACTGATCTCACTGATCACTCTAGAAACCTTTTACAAATCAATGTAAAATAAATGATTACAAGAGTATGAATTTGCTTCTTAGAAAGCTATAATCACAACTGTGATATTTCTCTTAAGTTCTAAGCTTAACATTCACTAAATATTACAAAGTATGTGAGGTTGAAGATGAAGTTCGTGAGTATTGATTTCAACAGCGTTTTGGTATTCTTGCAAGAGTTGTATATATATTTCTGATCAGAACTTCATATATATAGGCGTTTGAGAAGATGACCGTTGGAATGCATTTAATGCGTTGCGTGACTGGACAGCTTTGCATTTAATGTTTTCACTGTTTTGTCAACTACCTCGAGCCATGCTTTTCTCTGCTTTTACTGACTTTGCCTTTTATAGCTTCTAACGTTCCTTTTGTCAGTTAAAGATTAGACTTCATAGCCTGTCATCTAGTACTAACTTCTGATCTCAGATTTTGTGAATACAACATTTGAATAATCAGAATCAGAGTTACAGCTTGGTGCAGAGCATCTTCTTGTCTTCTGACTTTGAAGTGCTTTAGCGTGATACCATAAGAACTTCAGTGCTTCTGCTTCTGATCTCAAGTTCTTCTGATGCTTCATAGACCATGTTCTGATTCTACTTGACCATCTTCTGATGTCTTGCGAGAGCATGTTCTGATGTTGCAATCCAGAATCTTCTGAGTCAGTGCTTCTTAACGCTGAATTGTGCATACTCCATATATATTTCCTGAAATGAAAAATGCATTGGATTAGAGTACCACATTGTCTTATACAAAATTCATATACATTATTATCATCACAACAAGAATATTGATCAGAACAAATCTTGTTCTAACAATCTCCCCCTTTTTGATGATGACAAAAACATATATAATTGATATGAATTTGCAATCATAATATCAGATGACAAAAGACAATTTCATAGATATAGCATAAGCATATAATCAGAGTGTGTGAATATGTCTCCCCTTGAGATTAACAATCTCCCCCTGAAATAAATACTAGAAGAATTTATAAATAAAAGACTTCCCTGAGTATTTTTCATTTCAGCAGAGACTTTCACTTTGCCTAGAACTTTAGAATATTCAGAGCTTCTGCTTCTTGCTTCCATAGGACAGCTTCAGAGCTTTGAATTTCTTCTTAGTTGTCATAGCATGCTTGATTGAATTAGAATATTCATGAATGTATCAGAGCATCATCAAAGCATCTTTACATCCTGAAATGTTTCAGAACATACTAGACAAAAATATCAGAACATGAATGTATCAGAGAATAATGTGAATGTGTCAGTGCATTCTTGATAACTATCATGTATCAGAGCATTCTTAATGAATAGCATTTATCAGAGCATATAAGATGAAGAAAATGTATCAGAGCATATTCTCAACAGAGAACATCAGAGCATTCTACGAATGACTATCAGAACATTCTTCTTCTTGCTTATGATCTTGAAGCTTCACAGTACTAAGCTTGCTTCAATTTTTCAAGAGCATGCTTCTTTATAGAATTGCCTTTCCTCATGTATTTGCTTCTTCATGTAGAGCTTTTTCAGAATATCTTCAATCCTGCAAAAAAAATCTCAAAGACATAGAACTTGCAAATAATGTTAGGAATGTTGAGACTTAATCCCAGCAATTGATATAATAAATCAAATCAATTATCATGTTTCTCCCCCTTTTTCTCATAACATCAAAAAGCATTAAAAATATTCAGATGATAAAACAACATAAAGTGAAGAAGATAATATTTCATTGATTAACAAAATACATCAGAAGAATACAAGATGGATAGAAGCAGATGCAAGAAATAGATGCAAGAATCAAGAAAACATCTAAGACTAAGACGAGAAGCAAGATCTGAACTCATTGTGAGTTTCCTCATGCTTGTCCAGAAGGTTTTGAATCTCAGCAGTGCTTTTTGTCTGCGTCTTCATAAAAGATCTGAACTCATTGTGAGTTTCCTCATGCTTGTCCAGACGAGAAGCAAGATAAGCTTGACTCTGTTGAAGAGCCTTCATGGTGTTCATCAGAACAGAAGGTCCAACAGAAGAAGCATCAAAGCTATTGTCTAGAAGAGGAGTCTCAGCAGCATCATCGACCATGAGAACATCAGCTTGATTTTCCTTAAGAGGAGATTGCATAGCATGATGATTCTCTATAGCTTGTTTCTCAGCATCAGCTTCTGCCTCAGAAGCATCTTCAGCAAACACAGGAGAAGGGATTTCAGAATCTGAATTCTCTAGAGGCAGAAGAATTTCAGCCAAATTCTTTGGAGGTGTAGGAGCAGAAGGTTCTGATGGGTATTCAACTTCTGGATATACCATAGTTGGTGCCTTAGCAGAGGGATTTTCCCTTAACCAGTTGAATAAGAACATAACATCTCCAGTCAGAATGTGGAGTTGAGGCTTCCACACAACCATAGCAAGTGGATGCACTTCCTCGAGCTCATCAACAAATTTCTTCTCTTCAAGAGATTTCCTGTTTCTGATGGGGCAGAAATAGCAGTATTCATAATCCCTTAGAAACTCACAAGGGCCAAGAGTTTCTGCTTCATATTTCTTCTGAAGCTTTAGAAGGTCAAAATTAAACTCCATTCTGAAATCTCTCTAGAGACTCCTTGTAGCAACATAATCCGTCCTGGCATTATGTGCAATCTTCAAGGCTTCTAGTCCTGTATGTACCTTTTGTTTCAGAAATTCAAAACTTACACAACATATAGTTTAGGGTTAGGGGTTTTGAATTTGGTGGAAGAGGAATCTGGATACAGAATGAAGTAGGGTTCAGGTTCTCTATCAAGAGAAAGCAGTGACTCTGCTTCATCCTCAGATTCAAGGTTGACAAAGGCAGGGTCAGGACGAGGTTTGGGGGGTGAAGTTACAGGCACGGAATAATGCATGTAAAGAATCAGAATTTGGAGATTCTGATGCATTTGCATTGTTGGGAACTGGGGAGGTAACAGGTTCATAGATTGAATGAGGAGGAGGTTGAGAGGTAGAGATATTTGTGTGAGGGGGAAAGAGGGTTTGAAAGGGTAGAACATCAATAATGGGTTCAGAATTAGGGTGGTCGGAAACAAGATTGGTGTTGGGTGAAGGAGGAGGGGTGAGAACATTGGTGGTTGAAGGTGATTTGGTGGAGGCTTTTTCTGGTTGAATTTCTGGTTGAGATGGTTTTGGAACTTCTGATGGTACAGATTTTGAAATAAAAAAAGGAACAGAACCAGGTTCAGAAATAAACACACCTTTAGGTTTCTTGGGAGGCCTTTCAGAATCAGCTTAAACTTCCTTCCACTTCTTCTGACTTTCAACCTTCTTTCCTGCAGAAATTTCATTCTTCCTTGCTTCTTCTTTATTTACCTCTTCATTCTTCTACTGTTCTCCTTCAACAGTCTCCTTTTCAACTTTCTTTTTCTTCTTCTTCTTATTCTCTACGTCCTTCCCATCATTATTCTCATCATCCGTCTTATTAGTCTTTTTCCTCTTCTTCTTCTTTTCAGCTTCCTTCTCATCATTTTCCTTTTCAATAACAACTTCGTCATTTTCATCAGCAACTTTTTCTTCAATTTTCTTCTCCTTACTGATAAAAGGAACATCTTGCTTACGCTTTGTCCTTGTTTCTTTTTGAGAGGCAGCTTTTGGTAAATCTTCTACTATACCATCCTTGGTAGACGGAAGCTTCTGCCTGCTTGTCCTCATCTTAGTATCCACAGAACCATCCTGTTTGAGAATATTAAGGTAATGAACCTTAATATCTGGTTGTTCATTGAGAAAGAACAACTCAAACTCAGCAAGAACTGGACCTCTTCTATTTCTAACATTTGGATATGGTTTAGGAGCAGTACCAATAGCTTGAATAAGACCCATTTTCTTCAAAGAAGTAGCATTCAAGATACTCCCATTGATTGTATAAGGATCTTTGACTATTCCAGCATTTTCCAACTCTTCAACCATCTTGGTTTGAACCAGAAGATTGGTAATAATCCTTCCAAAAGGAATAACAGTTCCTTTCTTCATTGTTTTGCTCTTATCTCGAGAGTCCTTTACAGCATTCCACAAGTGATTGAAAATGATGTAGGTAACATCAACCTTCTTATTCGTACCAAGGAAGTACATGATGTATTGTTGACTGCTGTTGACAAAATCAAAAGAACTGGTTGATTTTCTGTGGTAAAAAGAACCTAGCAGAATCTTTGTCCATACTTTGTATATGTTCTTCAGATCTTTCACTCTAGTTGATTTTTTTCCATCAGTAAAGATTTAAGTATAGACTGCATTCCAATTTGTTCTTAAGGTTGCTCCAGTCTCACCTTCAGCATTCATCAAATCAAACAACATTCTCAGTGTGTTTTCAGTGATGGAGAATAACCTTCCATGAACAAACGAAACTATGGCTTTAGGGATAACAAACGCATGAACCCAGAACTCATTCACAAGGTCTGGATATACTGGTCCACAGAATTCAAGAAACAAAGACGACCAATTCTGAAAAACCAAATTGTCTTTGATATGGATTTGATGTTCTTACAGATTATCAACATCCAATATCAGTTCACTTATAACCTCAAACTGATCCCGAGGAATAGAGCAAGTGATCATTGGAATGAGTTCTTGTTCTTGTTGTTGTTGACATGAAGAACCAGCATTTGAAGATGAAGAAGCAGCCATTGACACTTTGCTGAGATTCTTGGTTTACTTTTTAGGGTAAGAGAAATGGGCAAATAGAATGCAGAAATGCATACACAATGAGAGAGAATGAATGCGTGAAAAGAGAAAATGATGTGATCAAGGAGGTTTAAATAGACACGGCTTTGAAAAAATAAATGCAATTAAATTATGAGAATGAACAGTTACGAAATGCAGAAAATCAATGCATTTAATGTTGAGTGACGTTAGGGCAAAACGTGATATTTGAAATGATTTGCACAGTTACCTAGGGCGGCGTCTCATCAACTGCACGCATGCTTGTCCGTTTAGAGTGAACATGTAACACCCCTTTATACCCCATAAAATAATAAGCATATAATCAGAGAATAAGCATGCATATAACTCAAAGGGCGTCACATCGACGTTTTCAAAACTAAAAAAAAGCTTTTAAAACTGACAGCATTTATCCATAAAATACAATACACCTGGTCATTTCAAATAACACCAGACATATAATCATAATTCATCCAGAATATGCATTAACAGCGGAATTAATACTCATGTGTTTCATGTAAATGATACATGTCCCATACCATGATCATAATATTTGGCCTAAAGCCTCTCAACAACAAGTAACCAATTAAACAGGTTCACAAGTTATAACAAAATACATAAGCAAATAGAACATGAGTTCGACATCTAAGCTACCCAGTGTTACATGACCAGAGCATTGACTCGCTACTTAATTACCAAGCAACTCGGACGAAACTCCGACTAGATCACACGCCAGCTACTAATCGTCAAACCTGCATGTCGCCAAACGAGGGCAACATTAAAACAGAAGGGTGAGAATACAAACCATTATGAAGAAAGTATAATGAGATACAATGGTTAAATCAACAATTATAGGAATGCATTACACTTGCCTAATCATAAAATTAATGCTAATCATAATTCACATATATTAAGCATACACCAAGTATAAGAGTATAATATCTCAATACTATATTCTCAATTATACACATAGCCATAATTATCACATATTCCCGCATTTAACCAATTACGTATTCAAACATCACCCATTCTCAATTATCAACTAATACAAATATCGCTACAACACCAAGTGTACATAATCAATTACCAAACTCATACACATAGCATTACGACATCAATGCACATAATAAATTGTTCAGTCGTACACTTATTACAACAACATAATACACATAATCAATTATCACAATCATGCACATATCATGACAACATAATGCACATAGTCAACTATCACATAACTCTAATGTGACTCAATGAAACATGTGACACTATGCATGTGGTACCAATGTGAAATCCTAAGTTTCACCGGCCTCCGATTCATATCTCTAGAATCTAAGCCACACTTCCGATCCGGACAAGACCAAAGTCCACCAATTGTAAACATATAGTTTACGGCTTCCGATTCACTCTAGAATCCAAGCCCACTTGTGTTTCAAAGCAAATCCACCTGTGTTTCAAGGCACACTATGATATGAATGTATGTACAATATCACAAATATATGCAATTAAGATCATCTCTACCATCTTAACTTTCCGCATATCACAATAATTCAACTCTATGAATTATCCACCAATTGTACACAACATTCACAACACACACACATCATTCACATATGAGAGGCCAATTAATCAATTACGATTCACACAATCCAATTAACACTAGTAACCATACTATCTCATGTTAATTCTCATTTTTGTCAATTATACATGAACACACACTTTCCACATCAAACAATTAATTATTAGAATTAATGCTATCCAACTATTCATAGAGAATCAATATTAGCACAACATCATGGCATATACATATATTCATTCTCAACATAAACATATTCAAGCCAAAACACAATTACGGACAAATTCCCAAAATACCGTAATTTACCAATAACCGAATAATTTATCCAAGTCCAAGTATATTCCACATAAATAGTCTTATTAAATTAATTCAACTATTAATTTAATTAACCAATTAATAATCACACTATATTAATTTAATTCACTTCTATTTCTACTCCATTTCCAATTTCTAACATTCTATTGCTCAAGACAATTTTTTTTATTGAAAAAAATATCGCGCTAGCTTTCTAACGCTTCGAACGGAGACTCAAACGGAGTTACGGTTCAAAAGATATGAATTGTTAAAGTTTCAACGAAAAAGCAAACACCGACAACATACACTAACAACTCTAAACATGTCAAAATTACGCAAAAGAAATAAAAGTATGACTCTTAATAACTCAAAACAACTCTGACAACTTATTTTCAACTCTAACAACTCTATTGACAACTCTAACTATTGACAATTTTATTAAATTGTTATAATTTATTTATAAAGAATATTTAAATAAAACACAATTTCGGTCGATTCGTAAAAATCACAATTTCAACAAAATAACACCACCACGTTAATCTACTAATTAAACTTAGCTAACACGTAAATTTTCATCAAATTCCGGACAACTAATTATACCACTTAATTAAACTATTTCGATCAAACGGAACTGTTTTACATTACATTAGTCCTATTATTGTTACATTTCCTATCCTACTGCTTTCCATATATTCTATTTCATAATAATAGCTTTTTTCAATTGTCATTACCATGATGCATATTATTAAGTAACAGTATGTGGGACTATTGAAACCGAAAACAGGACAGAGAATTGCTTCATTTCAATTTCCATTATATATATACCGCTACAGTGTGTTTTACTTCATTTCAATTTTTCAATATATATAAATATATGCTCCACTACAGCAATTGAAGAAAGGAATGTATATATGTGTTAATGTATATAAGTGACTAAAGTATTCACTTAATTTTCAATACAATAACTAGTAATAAGGTAGATACAAAGTAACTCATACCATTACAGCATAAATAAATAAAAACAAGATACAGCAGTGCACATGGAAGATGAAACCGCAACACTGTAATGAAACATATATCGCCACTTTTATATCGACATATGAAATAGAACAATGCTACAGTATCTACATTGATTTGGTATCTATATATGCCAATTAGTGATTCTCAATCATCTCCTAATTTCACCAATGTATCAATTTTTAATATCAAAATATTTTTCTAACATCATTTTTTTTATGGATTTCAATCAACCACAAACCTAATCATGTTAATCTACTCATTAACCCAATCATACTAACCCATAATAACAAGGATTCTCCCCCTTACCTCTTCAATTTCTTCAAACCCTAGCTTTTGCTCTTCTCCTCTCTTAGCCTCCTTTCTTCCCTATCTCTTCTCTTGAAAATGACCAAATGAAATGATATCTCTACTCTCACTAAACCCTTACTATCTTATGGTTCATAAAATGGGCTTAAAAGATAACACCCCCTATTTACTTCTAACTCTAATAAATAGGCCCAATTAGATATAATCTCTTAATATCTCTATTAGTTCAATAAAGTAAACCAACACAAATATACACATAGTCAATTAATTCAATTAATCATTATATCACCAAATAATTAAATAAATAATTAACACACTAAATAATTAAATAAATACTTAACTCACCAATTAATTAAATAAATAATTAACACACCAATTAATTAAATAATAAAATAGTACGATAAAATAAATACTAATAAAATCGGGCTGTTACAACTCTCCCTCACTTAAAAGATTTTCGTCCTCGAAAATTCTATCGACACAACCATCTCAACACCGAAACTTCACTTACTCTCTCCAAATTCACACCAAAACAAAATGTTCCACATCTTCGACCATACAAGCTCTAAAAGATGTCATTCCAATACCTGAATGGAATGCCATGCACTACCCAGTTCTCGCGAAGCACAGCTTAGCAAGTCCCTCCATTCATTAATCCATTCTCACTGGAATAAAATAAGCGCATCTTGTTAACCTATCCACAATGACCCATATCACTTCCCAACTACTCGATGATATCAGCAAACCCGAAACAAAATTCATAGAGATACTATCTCACTTCCACTCGAACAGGGTAACTGTTGCACCAACTAAACGGTTCCTAACAAATGCAATTCAATTACACAATTCCGCTATATCTCTCTTCATAATTTGCCACTAAACATATTCCTCAAATCTCGATACATTTTAGTAGCACCATGATGAATACTCAAACCATTACGATGCCCTTCATCCAAAATTCTCTTTCTCAAATCTGAAACATCAGGAATACAAACTCGATCATGACTCCTCATGACACTATTCTCATCAATACGAAAGTTATTACCTTTTCCCTTGCTTCATCAATGTCTTCTTGTTAACTAATTCTAAATCAAATTTTTGACCCTCTCTAACCTCGTCAAGAATACCACAAGTAAGCTTCAATATAGCAAACTTAACACACGAAGGCTTCGTCTAACAAACCAAACTCAAGTCTCTAAATTGTTCCAACATCTTTAATTCTCGAATCATTGACATAGACATATGCAATGATTTCCTACTCAATGCATCGGTTACAGCATTCGCTTTTCTAGAATGGTAATTCAGCCGAAAATCATAATCCTTCGAAATTCCACTCGTCTTGTTTTCCTCATATTCAATTCTTGTAGTCATTACACACCTCATCTCGAAATCACAAACCTAAAGAAAATCTCTTCCTTTAATCAAAGCTCACATTCAGAAAACTTTACATATAACCTCTTCTCTTTCAACATCGATAACACAATCCTTAATGTTCAGCATGTTCATCGTCACTCTTAGAATCAAAACATCCTCAAAACATTACCTCATAGAACCTTATTTTCTTCTTACTCAACAACAGGCGCGGCTCTATGACTATACACTCAGACAATTGAACCTCTTCTCAAAAAAACTCCTCAAATCGACTCTTCAACTTCTCCTTAGTCGCTTTACACGCTACCAAGTTAGTAAGACAAGTCAATCTCGTCCAATACGATCTCGTCTTCTATCAACAATAGATTAAGGGTGATCAAGTCCTCAATTTGTCAATATACAGTCGACAATCATAATGAAACATAAACCATCGTTACTAAACCATAATAGTGTTCCTTCAGAACTCACACTCAAAATCACTTAAAATACCAATACCCAACATCTCTCTTAAAATTACAATTACTTGCTTAGACTCCAAACAGTTCATACCAAAATTCTCATCAAATTGGTATAGCGGAAAACAAACTAAATCAATCCCAAAATCTCTACCAAGATGCTCCGCGGATAATTCAAACACGCAAAAGAAGTAGAAACAAAACCACAACAGTTGTATCAATAACCATACTTCTATGCATAACAGATAAAACAAGATCCAATCTCACACCACAATCCAAAGAAACGAAAGAATACGTTGCACCATCATCAATAATAAAATACGTACCTCAGATTATCTTCTCCTTAGCAGTGGTCTCAGCACCAGGCAACAGAAACACTTTTCCTTTCGCTTGCTCTTTCTTTGGCTTATCACATTTGGTACTAATGTGACCTCGCTCACCACAATTGTAACAAATCGCACTCGAATCAATTCTACACTTGTGTGCTTTGTGACCAATCTTGTTACACTTGAAACATGTCACCGAGTCCTTACCACAATCAAAAACACGATGACCTTCAATACCACATCTGAAACACTTAAGTGGAGTAGAAGTTCCTCCCCACTTAGCTTCTTGCCAAAACAAGATTGTTTCCTCTTGTCATAATATGGTTTCCCACGGAATTGTCCTCCTTCTCGTTTCAACTTTAGAAATCTTACATCTTTCTTTCCACGCACATCTTTTGGAAAATAGTTTTCCAAAAATGTATCACGAAAAAGAGTCCAAGTAACTTCAATACCTTCTCTTTCAAATCCCCCGCACAGTATTACTCCACCAATCGTCAGCTCCTTTTTTCAGCATATGAGTACCAAACCGTACTTTATGTACATCAGTGCAACTCACGACTTGAAAGATCTTCTCAATTTCTCTCATCCATGCTTGTGCTTTGTTCGGTCCATACTCTCCTTCAAAGATCGGTGGATTGCACCTTCAAAAATCTCCAAAAGCACGAAACTCTTCCTTTCCTCCATAACCGGCACTCTCTTGTGGCGCTTGTCCAATCGCACCAGTCCACCTCATCACTGCCTCAACATTAATGTTACCATTCGTTCCTGCAGTCATTATCCTAAGACATCCAACAACCAAACAGACAAAACAGTATCGATTGTGTCAGATACACAAATCAAATACAACAGGATTAGACAACATTAACGACTACTGACCAACTGGTCGACCAGGCTCTGATACCACTAATGTAACACCCCTTTTTACCCCATAAAATAATAAGCATATAATCAGAGAATAAGCATGCATATAACTCAAAGGGCGTCACATCGACGTTTTCAAAACTAAAAAAAAGCTTTTAAAACTGACAGCATTTATCCATAAAATACAATACACCTGGTCATTTCAAATAACACCTGACATATAATCATAATTCATCCAGAATATGCATTAACAGCGGAATTAATACTCATGTGTTTCATGTAAATGATACATGTCCCATACCATGATCATAATATTTGGCCTAAAGCCTCTCAACAACAAGTAACCAATTAAACAGGTTCACAAGTTATAACAAAATACATAAGCAAATAGAACATGAGTTCGACATCTAAGCTACCCAGTGTTACATGACCAGAGCATTGACTCGCTACTTAATTACCAAGCAACTCGAACGAAACTCCGACTAGATCACACGCCAGCTACTAATCGTCAAACCTGCATGTCGCCAAACGAGGGAAACATTAAAACAGAAGGGTGAGAATACAAACCATTATGAAGAAAGTATAATGAGATACAATGGTTAAATCAACAATTATAGGAATGCATTACACTTGCCTAATCATAAAATTAATGCTAATCATAATTCACATATATTAAGCATACACCAAGTATAAGAGTATGATATCTCAATACTATATTCTCAATTATACACATAGCCATAATTATCACATATTCCCGCATTTAACCAATTACGTATTCAAACATCACACATTCTCAATTATCAACTAATACAAATATCGCTACAACACCAAGTGTACATAATCAATTACCAAACTCATACACATAGCATTACGACATCAATGCAAATAATAAATTGTTCACTCGTACACTTATTACAACAACATAATACACATAATCAATTATCACAATCATGCACATATCATGACAACATAATGCACATAGTCAACTATCACATAACTCTAATGTGACTCAATGAAACATGTGACACTATGCATGTGGTACCAATGTGAAATCCTAAGTTTCACCGGCCTCCGATTCATATCTCTAGAATCTAAGCCACACTTCCGATCCGGACAAGACCAAAGTCCACCAATTGTAAACATATAGTTTACGGCTTCCGATTCACTCTAGAATCCAAGCCCACTTGTGTTTCAAAGCAAATCCACCTGTGTTTCAAGGCACACTATGATATGAATGTATGTACAATATCACAAATATATGCAATTAAGATCATCTCTACCATCTTAACTTTCCGCATATCACAATAATTCAACTCTATGAATTATCCACCAATTGTACACAACATTCACAACACACACACATCATTCACATATGAGAGGCCAATTAATCAATTACGATTCACACAATCCAATTAACACTAGTAACCATACTATCTCATGTTAATTCTCATTTTTGTCAATTATACATGAACACACACTTTCCACATCAAACAATTAATTATTAGAATTAATGCTATCCAACTATTCATAGAGAATCAATATTAGCACAACATCATGGCATATACATATATTCATTCTCAACATAAACATATTCAAGCCAAAACACAATTACGGACAAATTCCCAAAATACCGTAATTTACCAATAACCGAATAATTTATCCAAGTCCAAGTATATTCCACATAAATAGTCTTATTAAATTAATTCAACTATTAATTTAATTAACCAATTAATAATCACACTATATTAATTTAATTCACTTCTATTTCTACTCCATTTCCAATTTCTAACATTCTATTGCTCAAGACAATTTTTTTTATTGAAAAAAATATCGCGCTAGCTTTCTAACGCTTCGAACGGAGTTACGGTTCAAAAGATATGAATTGTTAAAGTTTCAACGAAAAAGCAAACACCGACAACATACACTAACAACTCTAAACATGTCAAAATTACGCAAAAGAAATAAAAGTATGACTCTTAATAACTCAAAACAACTCTGACAACTTATTTTCAACTCTAACAACTCTATTGACAACTCTAACTATTGACAATTTTATTAAATTGTTATAATTTATTTATAAAGAATATTTAAATAAAACACAATTTCGGTCGATTCGTAAAAATCACAATTTCAACAAAATAACACCACCACGTTAATCTACTAATTAAACTTAGCTAACACGTAAATTTTCATCAAATTCCGGACAACTAATTATACCACTTAATTAAACTATTTCGATCAAACGGAACTGTTTTACATTACATTAGTCCTATTATTGTTACATTTCCTATCCTACTGCTTTCCATATATTCTATTTCATAATAATAGCTTTTTTCAATTGTCATTACCATGATGCATATTATTAAGTAACAGTATGTGGGACTATTGAAACCGAAAACAGGACAGAGAATTGCTTCATTTCAATTTCCATTATATATATATACCGCTACAGTGTGTTTTACTTCATTTCAATTTTTCAATATATATAAATATATGCTCCACTACAGCAATTGAAGAAAGGAATGTATATATGTGTTAATGTATATAAGTGACTAAAGTATTCACTTAATTTTCAATACAATAACTAGTAATAAGGTAGATACAAAGTAACTCATACCATTACAGCATAAATAAATAAAAACAAGATACAGCAGTGCACATGGAAGATGAAACCGCAACACTGTAATGAAACATATATCGCCACTTTTATATCGACATATGAAATAGAACAATGCTACAGTATCTACATTGATTTGGTATCTATATATGCCAATTAGTGATTCTCAATCATCTCCTAATTTCACCAATGTATCAATTTTTAATATCAAAATATTTTTCTAACATCATTTTTTTTATGGATTTCAATCAACCACAAACCTAATCATGTTAATCTACCCATTAACCCAATCATACTAACCCATAATAACAAGGATTCTCCCCCTTACCTCTTCAATTTCTTCAAACCCTAGCTTTTGCTCTTCTCCTCTCTTAGCCTCCTTTCTTCCCTATCTCTTCTCTTGAAAATGACCAAATGAAATGATATCTCTACTCTCACTAAACCCTTACTATCTTATGGTTCATAAAATGGGCTTAAAAGATAACACCCCCTATTTCTTCTAACTCTAATAAATAGGCCCAATTAGATATAATCTCTTAATATCTCTATTAGTTCAATAAAGTAAACCAACACAAATATACACATAGTCAATTAATTCAATTAATCATTATATCACCAAATAATTAAATAAATAATTAACACACTAAATAATTAAATAAATACTTAACTCACCAATTAATTAAATAAATAATTAACGCACCAATTAATTAAATAATAAAATAGTACGATAAAATAAATACTAATAAAATCGGGCTGTTACAACTCTCCCTCACTTAAAAGATTTTCGTCCTCGAAAATTCTATCGACACAACCATCTCAACACCGAAACTTCACTTACTCTCTCCAAATTCACACCAAAACAAAATGTTCCACATCTTTGACCATACAAGCTCTAAAAGATGTCATTCCAATACCTGAATGGAATGCCATGCACTACCCAGTTCTCGCGAAGCACAGCTTAGCAAGTCCCTCCATTCATTAATCCATTCTCACTGGAATAAAATAAGCGCATCTTGTTAACCTATCCACAATGACCCATATCACTTCCCAACTACTCGATGATATCAGCAAACCCGAAACAAAATTCATAGAGATACTATCTCACTTCCACTCGAACAGGGTAACTGTTGCACCAACTAAACGGTTCCTAACAAATGCAATTCAATTACACAATTCCGCTATATCTCTCTTCATAATTTGCCACTAAACATATTCCTCAAATCTCGATACATTTTAGTAGCACCATGATGAATACTTAAACCATTACGATGCCCTTCATCCAAAATTCTCTTTCTCAAATCTGAAACATCAGGAATACAAACTCGATCATGTCTCCTCATGACACTATTCTCATCAATACGAAAGTTATTACCTTTTCCCTTGCTTCATCAATGTCTTCTTGTTAACTAATTCTAAATCAAATTTTTGACCCTCTCTAACCTCGTCAAGAATACCACAAGTAAGCTTCAATATACCAAACTTAACACACGAAGGCTTCGTCTAACAAACCAAACTCAAGTCTCTAAATTGTTCCAACATCTTTAATTCTCGAATCATTGACATAGACATATGCAATGATTTCCTACTCAATGCATCGGTTACAGCATTCGCTTTTCTAGAATGGTAATTCAACCGAAAATCATAATCCTTCGAAATTCCACTCGTCTTGTTTTCCTCATATTCAATTCTTGTAGTCATTACACACCTCATCTCGAAATCACAAACCTAAAGAAAATCTCTTCCTTTAACCAAAGCTCACATTCAGAAAACTTTACATATAACCTCTTCTCTTTCAACATCGATAACACAATCCTTAATGTTCAGCATGTTCATCGTCACTCTTAGAATCAAAACATCCTCAAAACATTACCTCATAGATCCTTATTTTATTCTTACTCAACAACAGGCGCGGCTCTATGACTATTCACTCAGACAATTGAACCTCTTCTCAAAAAAACTCCTCAAATCGACTCTTCAACTTCTCCTTAGTCGCTTTACACGCTACCAAGTTAGTAAGACAAGTCAATCTCGTCCAAGACGATCTCGTCTTCTATCAACAATAGATTAAGGGTGATCAAGTCCTCAATTTGTCAATATACAGTCGACAATCATAATGAAACATAAACCATCGTTACTGTCGCGGGGAAAAATCGTTGTCTTTTTTCGGGATGAGACACCTGATGCCTTCTTTGGGCTCGAGTGCTCAAAAAATGATTTTTCTTTTGTACGGACCAAACTTTTTATTGTTTCCAAAAGAGGAAAAGGAAAAAAGTTGCAATAACCTTAAAAGTGGGGGAGAGATCTTGGGTAAGAGGGTTAGTTATACGAAGGGAAGGTATTAGCACCCAACGTATCTATAGTACTCTATAGGTTTCTTTGTTTTATTTATTCCATTCTTGTTATGATGGAGGTTCTGTTGTGAAATAGGTGGGACCTAAGGTGTTTGTTTGATTATGCTCGCAAAGATCATCGCGATCCTCTGCATACATATCCCCTAGAGGGAATCAGAGCATCTGTAGCTCGGGGTCTACGGGTGCTAAGGTTTGAATGGTTTTTTTGTTTTATTTTGCTCGCCAAGGATTGACCTTGTGCCTACGTATTCTCAAAGGGATGTTGAGAAAGTCAGAGCAATCGTAGTTCCCACTTATGCTAGTGGAAGCAAAGGATAAGAGACAAATGTCATCTAAATGTTCGATGTATCTAATCTACATCATCACATACATCTGTTTGATTTTGTTGGAAAATATTTTCATTATAAGCCCGGGGCCATGCCACTTAGGGTGCTTAGAATGATAAAGATGTTTTTGTTGTTTAACCAGCCTTGTGGCAAAAACTTCAATGAAGTCAGCCTTGTGACAAAAACTTTGATTAATCAGCCAGCCTTGTGGCAAAAGTTTCAATGAAGTCAGCCTTGTGACAAAAACTTTGATTAATCAGCCAGTACGGTGGCAAAATGGTTTGATTGATTAGCCAGCCTTGTGGCAAAAAAGTTTGATTGATTAGCCAGCCTTGTGGCAAAAAAGTTTGATTGATTGATTGTTTGTGATGATATAGAAGAGATACTCCTATCATAGAGATGATAAATGTCTAATCACCTAGGGTACTTGTTTTGGATATTGGGGATGCTTATAAGAAGCCCGTGGGTCCTTGTACGAAGCCCAAGAGGAGGCTATCCGAGGGTCCTTGCATTGTAAGCCCAAGAGGAGGCTATGGGAGGGACAATCCAGGGTCCTTGCATTGTAAGCCCAAGAGGAGGCTATGGGAGGGTCACTCGTTTGTACAAAGCCCAAGGGGAGGCATGGTATAGTTGGTCTGAGCTCTTAGAGCGATTTCACCGGGAAACCATACTCTATGTCCTAACCTAAACTAGTGGAGATTCTTTGCACGAAGCCCAATAGGAGGTTATGGGGAACCTAGTGTTGTACTAAGTTGAACAAGCACACATATCACACATATGAACAAACATGAACAAGTATGAACAAACATGAACAGGTATGAACAATTATATATATGACAAAGTGTGTGTATATAATGGAGTTTATGAAGGAAATATACCTGTAAGCATGATCCATTTGTATACACAGGGGCTCGGGACTTACACTCGGGGAGAGGTCCACTTGAGTTTATTCAAAGCTATGTAAACAGGTATTTACAAAAGGGCTTGGGACTTATACCTACATGGAGGCCCATGGTATATTTTTGGGAAGATTTAAAGAAAACCTTCATTTTTTGGTTTGTTATTTAAAAAAACAAATTGATCGAGATATGTACAAAACGGTGTGTGTACAAAAAGGCGTACAATGAAATACCTAATTTCATGTACAGGAATGGGTATGTACAAAAAGGGGCTTGGGACTTATACCTACGTGGAGGCCCGTGTTTTATTTTATAAAACATGGTTGATTGTTTATTTACAGACGCGAGGTTTCGCTTTTGTAAAACTGTTTGAAAGTTGTTTGAAAAGTTATTTGTTTTGAAAAAGTTTTCTGTACAAAGAAAAACTGTAAAAGGAAAAAAAGAGTGGGTCTTATACTCTCTAATATTCGAGAGGCCCCACTTCATTTTGAAAATCAATTGATCAATTAAAAGGATTTAATCAATAGTTTCAAAAAGAAATGGTGAAGTTGTTAAAGAAAATGAAAGAAAATAGTGTCAAAAAAAATGTTTTGGTCCTGCCAGGGTTTGAACCCACGCCCTCTCTCTCACAACTCAAAACACTTGCCAACTGAGCTGCACGCGCAGCTTGTTATTCATACGCTTCCATTTAATTATATTTGAAAACAAACATTTGAATTTTTCAAACCAAAAAAACGCGCCAAGAACACACCTTCAACTGATTTTTGAAAATCTCTGAAACTGAACCAAATTGATCAAGTGAAGGGTCTATCTTACTTGTTTTTTCACAAGGAACATGATGGTACCATTTAATTTCATTTATTTTAACTCTAAGGCCACTGATTCTCTGATGAACACGAAGAACCCTAATATGACAAATCATTGTGAAATCGTGTATGATCATGATATGATGCAATTGATTGAGGGTTAATGATCCTCATAGGTGCAGAAACAAGATGGTATATCAATATTTCATTTATGATGCATGTATGATAGAGTTTGAAGTTCATGAGGCTTACCTTCAAAAACGGCCAAACTGGAAATTGAAATCGTGGCTGGAGGTGTTACAGATGTTGTTTCTTGATCTGGACAGCATCAATGGACCTTATGGAACATGTTTGAATGCTTGGAACAATTTGAATTCATCTGAGCTAAGCTATGGAACCTGAACTGCAATTGCTTCAAGTGAGAATCGAATCTGATGATGGAGGTGTTTCAGATCATGGATGATGGTTGGGATAGCTCATATGAAGTATATGGATGGTGTTTGAAGTGTTAGTTTGGACAGAATTGGCACTACGCCAAATAAGCTATTTAATAGCACTTTTTTTTTATTTTTGATAGCGCTTAAAAGCGTTATTAACCGCGCCGCTATTGTAAATGTTTTTTGTTTAATAGCACTTTTGAAACGCTATTAAAGTGTCCGTTTTAATAGCGTTTTCCCTAAAGCGCTATTGAAGTGTGTATTTTGCGTGTGTTTTGATGTGATTTTGATAGCACTTTCAAACTAAATGCTATTAAAATACACATATTTGATAGCGCTTTGATAGAAAGCGCTAATATATGACTCATGTTTGATAGCACTTTAGAAGAAAGCGCTAATATATGATTCATTTTTTATAGCACTTTCAAAGAAAGTGCTAATAAATGACTCATGTTTGATAGCACTTTCAAAGAAAGCGCTAATATATTGTAAACTTTTTTTTTATTATTTGTTGTACATAAAATGACTCTATTGGTGTGCAAATATAAAAAAACCACATTCAATTCAATTCCATATAATACTTTTAAGTTACTCAAATACTACCAAATAACATTTTAAACCAAATCATCTTGTTTACAAATATCATAACATATATATAGGGTATTAATGTACTTAAAAATAAGAGGGCATTTGCATATCCAAACTTATAGATGCATGCATCCAATCTAAGAGTACTTTAATCCAAATCCCAAAATAACAAGTCATATTCTCTAAATCAAATACCTAAAAAACAAGAAACAACAACCAAACAGCACCAAGTAATTCTCCTATTCTTCACGAAACTAAAAGCGTTGAATCCATGAGTACAATCATTTAGCTAGGCAAAATAACCGCTTCTTATTTTCCTGTATCATAGAAGAAATATTGATTATGTATTGTACCTACGAATCATATGCCCATTTTCAGGGTCTTAGTCCTATAAGGACATATATAAAATTATAGTAAGTGATACGAAATAAGTTTAACATGTGAGATAAATTTATTGAATTTTAAAGTGGAATGTAACATATATTGAACCAGTGGCATATATTAAAACAAACATGAGCTAAATATGAAAACAACATGAATTCATTATTAAAAACATATATAAAATATTGTAATAATTAACTATTTTATTATTAAAGCACAACTAGCCTTTTTATAAACATAATGGTGCAATATTTTATTTTGTGTTCCCCATTGTCCCTTATGTTATGACCGTACCAATGATTCAACCCTTTGATCTATAAATTCCATTCAACCTACCTATCTATATATTTCAACATTCACACAATTCTCTCAAGTTTATTCTCATCTCATACATATCAACTATTCACACCCTAAAAAAATCTCATAATTCCAAACTCATATTTTCTTAGAAACCAAGAACCTTAAAACATGTGTCAGATGAGCTACAACAGAGTTAGCAATGAAAGTTTTATATCCTAAGGCTACGCAAACGGTTCAGTTTCTTTCTTAGGATCTTTAATAATTTGAAAGTATCATATGGTGTTACTCTTCAAATGTTGAAGAGGCTGTTTTGTAGAAAAAGTGGCTTCAGAAGGAACAATAGTAGTAGGAGAAGTTTGGTTAGAGATCAAGAAATTAAGATTGAAAGTATCACATAAGACAAAGAAGAGAATCAACTCAAATTTTGATTTGGATGTCAGCAGCCAATGAAAATAATAATAAATTTTAAAATTGAAACAAAAACTTATCAGACTGCTTGAAGCCAATGAAAAATGATAATAAATTGTAAAAATTGAAAGTAAAACTTATCTCACATCCCATTAAGAAAATGACATAGACATGGTTTATATTCCTATTTCTTGTGAAAACATCACTCAGATCTAAATAGTGGTATTAGTATGATGTAAAAAAGAATTAGAAAAAGTACACTTATCAATTATACTATTATAGAATTCACAAACAAATTGAAATTTTTTGGATACAATTCCAAACATTATATTACCAATAATAAATTTAAGAATTGTTTTCAAGTTTATTGAATTCGAATGATTCATGTGGTTGAATTAAAATTGTGGTTTGGCTACCAACATGGCCTGACACAAATGATAGATATTTAGATTTTTTTTCTTTCTCAAACTTGAAGTGTGTTGAATAAGGGCAATGATAATTCTCTGTGTTTATTCTTCTCAATCAAGAAAATTCTTGTGTACTCATCCAAAAAAGGAAAAAGAAACACTAGCACCAGACACTTACAAGTTCTAGCACAGACCAACATACGTTAATAGGTCTTAAGTTACACTCAAGGAATATATGCCAAAACCCAAAACCAACCTTATATCAGAAGCAAAAGAAGTTCATAACCTCTTATATAAACCTTATAGAACAACATAGTCCTAATGTGTTGTTCAAAGATACATTAAAATTAGAATAAAAAACTTGAAAGCTATAAACATCACTAGTTTTAACTTCAGTCACCGGCCGAAAACCAAAATGTATATAACAGCACAACCATTTAAACGTTTGACTCTATTAATAGGGTATTTAAAAGAGATGATCTTATCCTATAGCATAAACCTTTTTATAAATGTTGATAAGAACTGCTAAAATTTCTCACACATTAAACAACTTATTTTACAAAGCTCTCATTTCCTCTTTGATTCTAAAGAACAACTTATATATCCAGAACTTATCTAAAGAGCAATACTTGTTCAATGTTGCTTTTCAAAAGACAAGCATGAACCATTTCTCCTAATGCCAAAGAACACCAATGGAAACAAACACTCTGAAAAGTAGCCTTATCAAGATAATATCCAGCTACCAACATATCGAAAACGAGATCAGTGCCTAAGAACAAATAGTTTCTACCCAGACTTGAGTGTAATTGGAATATCAATTTCTTTTGATTAATTGAGTTATTTCTTTTGAGTAACTTGTGAGCATCCCTTTTCTGTTTCTCTTTTGTACCTCTAGTGTTAAGATCTAAATAGTTACAAACAAGACTATAGGATATGTATCACATATTCATAGTTCATAGTTAATAATAGTTAATAGAAACCAAAAATAGAACAGATAAAAACAAACCAACCTAAATCAAGTAAAATAAAGATTACAAATCAATAAAACCAACTATCAAGAAAAGAAGATTGAAACTTCACCAAAAGCAACAAAACAACAATCAAGGCAGCCACACCCCATGGAGAGCTCCCTTCTGAGGGAGTTTTGTAGGTTGTCCTGCGCCTGCCCCATACAGAAAACCATTCTGAATCATCCATTGATGATAACAACCAAACTATAAGTATAAGAACCACTGGCAACGCAAATAGAACCCAACCCAATTGTTCTTGAGCATTTTCAACAGCTTCTTCATAAGAAAAGTACCATGAACTACCAAGGAAGATGAAGATCACTGCTAAGATTAACAGAACAGGATATGGCAGGGGACTCAGAGTAAATCCATCCAAGACAGAGGAACCTCTGTTTCCTTCATAGGCCATTGAGTTTTGTGGTTTTATTTAAGAAACCAATGATTTATAGCAAGTCAAAGAATTAGAGATAGTGTTGTGTTGGCAGGTAGAATTTAGTTTTCATGATTCACAACAAATAGTCATGACAGGACAAACTAACCATAATACTGTAACCCCAACCTCCATTTACACATACTCTAGCCATGTATATCCAGAATATATGTATACAAAGGGGCTAATTCTAGTTCTAGATTAAGTATACAAAGGGTCTAAAGAAATAGTCAAAAGAACTAAAATCCAAACCTGGAGTTGTAATCAGATTAATCTTCTGCTTTGTCACTGGAAACCGATCGACAACTTCAAATAAATCTGATCAACCAAGGTTCAAAAAAAGTACATGTCAGATTGAGTGAAATTTAAATCAACGGTAACCCATTCCAAAATGAAAATGAAATACCAACTATCTAATACAAAAACCTCAGGTTTATATTCTCAGAAGCATTTCAAAAACCTCAAATTTTTATGCACAGTGACAAATGATAAATCTTAAACAAATCTCAAATTTTAAGATAAATCTCAGATTTTCTCAAAACCTTCTCATCCCTATGTTTCTAAACTTCTGATTCGAACAGAACCAAACATGATTGCATGTGAAAAAACCTCAAAATAAAGAAGAATTTGTAACCTACCTTCGAAGATTTCGGCGAAGACCACAACTCCTGTAAGTTCTCAGGGCCTGCGATTAGAGTATGTGGTGGTGTTTGACGGCGTGAGAGAGGGTTTGGCAGAAATTTAGCAAGAGAAGGTTCGGCGGAGAGAACGTTTGGGGAAAGAAGGTTCGGCAGAGAGAAAGTTTGCAGAGATAAGGTTCGGTGGTGAGAAGGTTCGGCGGAGAGAAGGTTCGGCGAAGAGAAGGTGGTGGAGAAAAGGTTTACGATTTCAGTATTGACTAGAGTATGGTGGGAAGCTGAAAAGATTTTAGTATTGTGCGCGGAAAACCTAAAATTTGCCCGCTAATTTTTTAATAAGTCTCAATATTAGCGTTTTTTCCAGAAGTGCTAACATTGGGATGGCTAATATAACATTAGCGCTTTAGATAAAGTGCTATCAAAATTACAAAAATTCTTGTCCAAAAAAATTGAAAAATTTTAATAGCGTTTTAAGTGGGAACGCTATTTTAGTCAAGAATATTAATAGCATTTTAGATAAAGTGCTATCTTAGTAGAGTTAAATAATAGCGTTTTTGTATAAAGTGCTATGAAAACCACATTGTCTGTATTTTATAATAGCGCTTGAATATAAAGTGCTATTATAAATGTATTTTGTCTATTTTAATAGCAATTTTTCAAAAGTGCTATTAAATTAGGCGATACCAAAAATCAATTTTGTTGTAGTGTGGCCTGTATTTGATTTTGGCATGATAAGGCTCATTATGTGTTCATATGGAGGTTGAAGAGTGATTCTGAGATTTAGGGTGATTTGGGGTGTGTAAGTGGATCAAACACATCATATTTGATGTTTATGAGATGTTAGAACCATCACTTTGGCCATAACTCAAAGGGTTTGGAGGTTGAGTTTTCTACCTCTTTGAAAACTATGAAACTTGCAATTCAAGAAAGAAGAGAGAAAACCTATAATTGTGAGGTTTTGGTGTGATTTGAAGAGTGTTTTGAACCTCTATTTATAGGCCAAGAGTTCTGAACTCAGACCTTTGCAAGTTGATCAAGAATTGGTGATTTGGCTTAAGAGATAAAATGGAATCTTTCACATTAAATGCAAATGGTTAAAAGTGACTAAACCATGGTTAAAACTCAAGCTTCTTATCCTCTTCTATTCTGATCTCAAATCAGAAAAATATCTCCAATTATTGCCTCTATGCATCATTACTTGGTCCATTTGGCAAATTGGCTCATAACTTAGTGAAAATGGCTTGAAATTTCAAGTGAAAAGTTCACTAATGGCAAAATTCAAAACCATAGCTACACTTCAAATTTTTTCATGCTCTTGGACATTTTGGAAAGCTCATGTTACACACTTCAAAACCCTAGTTGAAAGTTTCTTCAAGACCTTTAAGGAAATGGGTGAAAAAGATCCATGAACTTTGAAGAAAATGAGATTTCAAGTGAAGTTTTCAAAAAGTATCAACTTTGAAGCACCATATCTCTTAAATGGTTGATCTTATGGAAAAAATTTATATGTGTCAAAGTTGTTTATTGGATCAAAATCTACAACTTTCATGTTGGAAGTTTTTTTCAGTTTGTAGGTAAAATTTTGAGAAATTCCCTTCCAAAGTTTGGAAAAAACCATTGAAAAACACTTAGAAAATTTTCTAAGTATGAAAAGTCAAACTTTTGACTTTTGATTCTTGATTGATTTTCTTGATTTTCCTTGATCAAATGACTTCTCATATCATATATTGATGATTCAAAACTTCAAAAATCATGGTTGACCAAAATTCCCCAAACGTCAATGGTGATCTTGTACAGTTGACTTTTTCAGACGAATCGCGTTTCTGGAGATTTCAAATGAAACAGGCTATCCTCATCAAATGAATGGTATGAATGAATCATATTGAGGCATTTGAGGATATTGAATCATGATTTGAGTTATGGCACCATGTCCTGATTAAAAAGTCAATTGTTCAGTGAATTAGGTCAAAAACCCTAATTGTCGACCTGGTGAAATTGATGAGTGTGGATCTTGAATTGAGATACAATTTCCATTGTATATTGTCATAGGGATTATTTGAAGATGATTGAAACCTTTGATTGACTCCCTGGGGATTTTTAGGGTTTCCCAAATGTGATCCCTGATTTCAGTCCCTGATAGTTCAAAACCCTAATCTGAGGATTTGTCTGATCAATCTTAGTATAGGAGATGTTCTGAGCCAATGGATTAGGTCAAAATGATGCACTTGGGGTCTTGAGGTCATGTCCCAAGTCATTAGGTTAAATTCTGAGCAAAAGTCAAGAGTATGCTAACTTCAGTCAAAACCCTAACTTGGTTGATTCAGTGCCTTTGAGCTTGTTGAAATGAATCTCTGAGGACCAAATGTTGATTGTTGATGAAGATGGTTCATTTGAGATGAAGGGAGAACAAAACCCTAATTGATTGTTACTCGTACTGATGAGTGATTTCCTGACCAAATCCTGCTGAGTCACAAGTAGCAAACACAAGCTATGCAGTTTGTTAGAGATGCAAATGATGCATATGCTATGATATGAGGTGGTATCTTAGGTCAAAAATTGGGGTATGACAGATGCCCCTATTTAAGTTTTTTCAACCTGAGATATGAAGATTGAAAATCTTTATTTTGATAAGGTGGAAGAGACTTAAATATCAGAAGACGCAAATTTTGGACCTAAGATACCAAAATTGCGAATGATGCAAGGATATCTCTACCGAGGGATATCAAAACTGACTCCGCTGGGGAAAAGAGATTGGGAAGGATGTCTCAATCCGTTTTTAGGAAGAGAATCCGTTTTTTTTGGGAAAGCAAGTGTATGCTTCACTTGGGAATGACAGCTTACCTATCGACATTATCGACTATCAGCATGGGGATAGACTTGTTTAATAATGCGAAGGTGAAAGGTATGAAACTGTGTTACCGACTATCAGCATGGTGATAGACTTGACAAGGTAAAAAGAGTTTCAAAGGTTCGGTTAATATTACCGACTATCAGCCTTGTGATAGACATGTTGAATAATATAACTAGAACAAAAAGTTACCGACTACCAGCCTCGTGATAGTGGTTTTGAAGACATGATCAATTATCAGCCGAGTGATAAAATGATCCTGGAGACTTTGTTAGGGAAATTACTAGTTATTCAGCCTTGTGAACAGTAATAAGATCCTGATTGTCAAATGGTCTTCATGATTGATTTCCTTGAGAGGAAAAAGTTTTTGAAAGAGAAATAAGCTGCTCAGATGATGAGGCTATTGCTTATTGTCTGTTTTTCACGACTCTGTTTGAGGACTCGAAATTTGAATCTTTGGTAAAGACAGGGTTCTAACCAAGAATGAATTGGAAAGAAATAGTCAAACAAGACTTTGTACCCATGAGGAATGAACTCAACTGGGGATTTCCTCCTTTGTTTTGAAAGGAGAAACTAAAGCAACATTCTTCCACGAGGAATGATCTCAGTGGGGAACTGGAGAAAGAATATGTTCTTTTCTGCTTATGGGTGACGACCTACTTGGAGAGATGACGCGCCCATATTTGTTTCTTCTCTTTTTTTTTTTGAGGATAGATATATCCTAAACGAGTGATTATTAAAAAATGCAAGAATGCATAAATGATGCAAATATGATGAATGTCATGAATGTAGCATGCATGCTGACAATACAGACAAAGAAGTATACTGGAGAGGGACCGACGTCGCAATACAACCAGATACTTGGCAAATGTTCTTCAACACGGTGTAGATAACACAGGTGATGAATGGTGCTGCGTGCTTTAAACTTCTCTGGGGAAGATAAGCATCTTTACTGAGATGGAAGAGCTTCTTCACTGGAGATTGGAAAATCTTCGTCACTAGGGATAAAAGACCTTCTTCACTGGGGATAGAAGAGCTTCTTTACCTCGAGGGGTAATTGCTTCAAGAATTCTTTTCTGGGACCAGAATACCGTTGTCTCAACAATTTTCAGGGAGAATCCTTTTGTTCATCCTACGGAGACAACTGCTGATGTTCCTGCCGTTGTTCACAACTCAAAGGAAAGTTTCGCTTTTATTTTGAAAAAGAAAAGTGAAGTAAATTCATTTAAAACTTTTTTCTTTTTTTTTCAAAAGTGAATAACACAATTAAAGCGTCATTTTGCAAGCTGAAAGAAATTAAAGATTGCAAACAAATGGGCACAAGGCTCAAATTTATTTAATAGGATGGTAATCAGCTAAAGGCGTGATTCCATAGAGTATTTACAAAAGTTGGAAATGGTAGTTATGCGGAAAAGGCTACATTAAAAGCAATAACCACTATTCCCTCTAACAACTTTGAGTTCCAACTGTGCTTGTTGCTTCAGATTGGCGGTGATTTGATTGAAGATCCTTTGATGAGGTACAGACTCTTCAGGTGACGAAGTACGGACTGATGCAGTTACTTTGTCGTAAATCCCTAATTTTTGCCTAGATTGCCCTTTCAGGTTTTCAATCTACCAGGATGAATTTTTTTCTGTTTATTGTCTCTAATTTTTGCCTGGACCGCCCTTTCGGGTTTTCAGTCCACCGAGACGCTCATTTTTGCCCAAGTCGCCCTTTGCGGGTTTTCAACTTACCGAGCTGTTCTTTTGTATTTTTTAGACAAAGTATTTCTTGACTGCATCAGCATTCACAGGATATGGGAGTTCATTACCATCCATGGTTGCAAGAGTCATGGCGCCGCCAGAAAATGTTCTTTTGACAACATACGGGCCTTCGTAATTAGGAGACCATTTGCCCCTGGAATCTGGTTGAAAAGACAAGATCTTTTTAAGCACGAGGTCGCCTTCTCGAAATTCACGAGGTCGAACCTTTTTGTTGAAAGCTTGTTTCATCCTTGCTTGGTATAACTGTCCATGGCATAGAGCAGTCATACGTTTTTCTTCGATTAAGTTCAACTGATCGTATCTGCTTTGACACCATTCAGCCTCTGATAACTTAGTCTCCATGAGGACTCTCATTGATGGTATTTCAACCTCTACAGGGAGCACAGCTTCCATGCTGTATACTAGAGAAAAAGGGGTTGCCCCTGTTGAAGTACGCACTGAAGTACGGTACCCATGTAAAGCAAATGGCAGCATTTCATGCCAGTCTCTGTAAGTGACGACCATTTTCTGGACGATCTTCTTAATGTTTTTGTTAGCGGCTTCAACGGCGCCGTTCATTTTTGGTCTGTAAGGAGAAGAGTTATGATGCTCAATCTTGAATTCCTCACACAATTCTTTCATCATTTTGTTATTCAAGTTTGAACCATTGTCAGTAATGATCTTGCTGGGAATACCATATCGGCAAATGATGTTGTTCTTGATAAACCTCACAACCACTTGTCTTGTAACATTGGCATAAGATGCTGCTTCGACCCATTTAGTGAAGTAATCAATTGCCACCAAGATGAAACGATGACTGTTTGAAGCTTTTGGTTCAATCATTCCAATCATGTCGATACCCCACATGGAAAAAGGCCACGGGGATGAGAGAACATTGAGTAGAGTCGGTGGCACATGGATCTTATCTGCGTAGATCTGGCACTTGTGACATCTCTTCACGTGTTTGTAACAATCAGATTCCATTGTCAACCAATAGTATCCTGCTCTTAAGATCTTTTTGGACATTGCATGCCCATTTGAATGAGTTCCAAAGGATCCTTCATGCACTTCATACATTAACATGTCTGCTTCGTGTCTGTCCACGCATCTGAGCAAAACCATGTCGAAGTTTCTTTTGTATAGCATATCTCCGTTCAGGAAGAAACTGCCAGAATGTCTCCTTAGAGTTTTCTTGTCTTTGTTTGATGCCCCAAGTGGGTACTCTTGAGTTTGAAGGAAGCGTTTGATGTCGTGAAACCACGGTTTATCATCGATGACTACTTCAGTTGCAAACACATAGGCGGGCCTTTCAAGGCGCGTAATTCTGACTGTAGGCATATCGTTCCAGTGATTGACTTTGAACATGGAAGATAGAGTAGCCAAGGCGTCTGCCATTCGATTCTGATCTCGAGGTATATGATGCAATTCAACCTTGTTGAAGAAAGTCAACAGACGTCTTGCATAATCTCTGTAAGGAATCAAGCCAGGGTGATAAGTTTCCCACTTGTCTTTGATTTGGTTGATCACGAGGGCTGAATCTCCATATATGTCGAGGATCTTGATCCTTAAGTCAATGGCTTCTTCGAGACCCATGATACAAGCTTCATATTCTGCGATGTTGTTGGTGCACTCAAATAGCAATCTGGCGGAGAACGGGATATGAGTACCCTTGGGAGTGATGATGATTGCCCCAATTCCATTGCCAAAAGCGTTTACTGCTCCATCGAAAATTAGGCCCCATCTTGATCCAGGTTCAGGACCTTCTTCAGGTAACGGTTCATCACAATCTTTCATCTTCAAGTATAAGACATCTTCATCAGGAAAGTCAAGCTTGAGAGGTTGATATTCATTAATTGGTTGATGCGCCAAATGATCGGCGAGAATGCTTCCTTTGACCGGTATTCAATGTCATATTCGGATAACAGCATTTGCCATCGGGCAATCCTTCCTGTTAAGGCAGGCTTTTCAGAGACATACTTGATCGGATCCATTTTGGATATTAACCAAGTAGTATTGTTGATCATGTATTGGCGGAGACGTTTTGAAGCCCAAACCAAAGCACAACATGTTTTTTCGAGCATGGAGTAACGAGACTCACAATCTGTGAATTTCTTACTCAGGTAATAGATGGCATGCTCCTTCTTACCGGTTTCATCTTGCTGTCCAAGCATACAACCCATGGATTCTTCCAACACGGTAAGGTACATGATTAGTGGTCTTCCTTCAACTGGAGGAATCAATATTGGTGGTTCTAACAGGTACTCTTTGATACTGTCGAACGCTTTCTGGCAATCTTCAGTCCATACAACCCCTTGATCTTTGCGGAGAAGCTTGAAAATCGGCCCACAAGTAGCAGTCATTTGAGAGATAAATCTGGAGATATAGTTCAACCGTCCAAGAAATCCTCTTACTTGCTTTTCAGTTTTTGGTGCAGGCATCTCTTGAATAGCTCTGACTTTGTCGGGATCTACTTCGATACCTCTTTGGCTGACAATGAAACCTAAGAGTTTTCCAGATCTAACCCCAAAAGTACATTTGTTAGGATTCAAGCGAAGCTGATATTTCCTTAATCGTTGAAACAACTTAAGAAGGTATTCAATATGTTCTTCTTCTGTGCTGGACTTGGCTATCATGTCGTCCACATAAACTTCAATTTCTTTATGCATCATGTCATGAAAGAGAGTAGTCATTGCCCTTTGGTAAGTTGCGCCTGCATTCTTTAATCCAAATGGCATCACTTTGTAGCAAAAGGTACCCCATGGGGTGATGAAAGATGTCTTCTCCATGTCTTCAGGAGCCATCTTGATCTGATTATAACCGGAGAACCCGTCCATGAAGGAAAAGACGCTGAATTTAGCGGTGTTATCAACCAGCATGTCAATATGCGGTAATGGAAAGTCATCTTTTGGACTGGCCTTGTTCAAGTCACGGTAGTCAACACACATTCTGACTTTGCCATCTTTCTTTGGAACTGGCACTATGTTGGCCAACCAGTGAGGATACTCGGAGGTGACAAGAAAACCTGCGTCGAGTTGCTTTTGAACTTCTACTTTGATCTTGTTAGCCATATCAGGGTGAGTCCTTCGCAATTTCTGCTTAACTGGCGAACATTCTGGCTTCAATGGCAAGTAATGCTGAACAATATTGGTATCCAACCCAGGCATGTCTTGGTAGGACCAGGCAAACACGTCAACATATTCTTTGAGAAGGTCTGTCAACTTACTCTTGACATCAGCATCAAGCAGCGATCCAATGGTCACTTCTTTTTTGTCTTCTTCAGAACCCAAGTTGATCTTTTCTAAAGGCTCTTTGTGAGGCAGAATGGCTCTTTCCTCGTGCTTAAGTAATCGAGAGATCTCGTCCGGGATCTCCTCTTCTTCCTCTTCTTTGGCTTCGAACACAGGAAACTCAAAGTTGGGAGAGGGCATAGGGTTATTGCATTCAATGGGTTTATCAATAGTAAATCTGCACATATGATTTATATTTATTTCAGAAAATTTATGAATGCAAGAGTGTATGCAGATTTTTTTTGAAAAGTTTTTTTCTTTATTTCGGTTTTTTAGGATTACCATTTCCAGAAAAAAGCAAAAAATAAAACATATAATGTAGGGAATTCAAAATGACACTTTATTTATGATTCATTTTTGAAACAAAGCCCTAAACACAAATTCATTTGTCTTGGGCGGGACAAAGAGGGAAACTTTTTAAAACAAAGCCCTATACACAAAGTTATTTGGGCGGAACATTTAAAAGCAAAGCCCTATAAAACATCTCTCTGCTTTGGGCAAGGCAGGAGGTCAAAATAATAGCGAGGTGATTACTTTGAGCGGCGAACAACATTCGGAACGTCGACAGCTTTCCAGTAGCAACGAACTTCTCTGTGTATTATGTATTCAGGAAAATTCTCCCCAGAATTATCTTCAGTATTGACATTGACCGCTGGTCGAGCAGGATTTGAAGGTCCTGGTTTGTCACCCTCGTTCTTTGTAGAGTTGAAACGGTCTTCTTCTACTTCTTGAAGAGCATAAGATGAGTCACAATCTCCAAAATTTTCAGGATGTATTTCCCAGTCTTCAGGATGAAGAGACTCATTGTCAGCGACACTTTCTAAGTCAACTGCGGGATCATCTTCCCCTTCATCTTCAAAAATGGCATTTATGTGATAATAACCATCCTCAGGATTATCAATCTTGGTAGATGCATTGAATCCGAAATCTTCATTAATTTCAGGCTGCTGAGAAAATTGACATGGCTGATAAGCCTCTTCTGGTTGACTATTATAGTCAAAGGGATCTCCCCATCCAGTTGGTTGGATATCCTCAATCGCAATCTTGTAACTTTCAGGCGCAGTATATTTCACCATATAATCAAATTTTCCACTTGGTTGTCCCAAGGTGTCCCAGACCTCTGTAGGAACAGGCTCAGTTTCATTGCCTTTGGATTCTTCTGAAGGAGGATATGGTTCTTCCGGAGATATGTATCCCGAGTCATTGAGATAACATTTCCATTCTTCTTCAGGATCAGGTAGACCTTCTTCGATACATTCTTCGATAAGGACATTAACCTCTTGAGGAATTGGATTAAGGAATCCTCCACTAATTAATGTTTCTTTGATCGGACGAAGGGTTTCATCCTTCTTAGTGCAGCTTGAGAATGTTGGTGAACATCCGAGACCTGCTCTAGTTTCATTCTTGGTCGGGATCACAACTTGCCCCCAGCCAGTGGTAGTTCCATCTTTTACTACTTTCACCGCCTCTTTGTAAGAAGAGATTGACGCTTTCTTTTTGGAAGATTCGTCTTCTAAAGAGAGACCTTGGAACTGAGTTCCCTCCACATCATCGGCACTGATAAAAGAGAAATTGGACAAATGACTCACCATCAAGGCTTGCTCTCCACTTATCGTCACCAATTTTCCATTTGTTACAAATTTTAACTTTTGATGGAGCGTAGAAGTTACTGCCCCTGCTTCATGGATCCATGGTCGTCCTAACAGACAGCTATAAGCAGCTTGAATGTCCATGACCTGGAAGATGATTTGAAATGTATGTGGACCAATTGTCATGGGAAGGTTGACTTCGCCGATAACAGATTTTCGCGATCCATCAAATGCTTTGACTACTACACCACTGAACTTCATAGGTGTTCCTTGGTAAGACAAGCGAGCAAGAGTCGTCTTTGGCATCACATTCAGGGAAGATCTGGTGTCTACCAGTACATTGGACAAAGAGTCTGACTGACAGTTCATAGAAATATGTAGAGCAAGGTTGTGATTTCTGCCCTCCTCGGGGAGTTCTTCATCACAGAAGCTTAAATTGTTGCAAGCTGTTATGTTGGCTATTATCCCATCAAAGTGGTCAACAGTCACATCATGATCTACAAAAGCTTGATCCAAAACTCTCATCAGGGCTTCCCTGTGTGCTTCAGAGTTTAACAGCAATGAAAGTATTGAGATTTTTGAAGGAGTCTGCATAAGCTGATCCACAATCTTGTATTCACTTCTTTTGATAAGCTTCAAAATTTCATCAAAATCAGGATTCACATTGGTTCCACTGGATTGACCAACATCAGTGTTTGTATTACTGACAGGAGTTTCCACAGGATTCCCTACTGGAACATTAACAGGATTTTGTCCGGTTGCAGGAGCAACAGGCTGCTTTGGAGGTAGTGGAGTATACACACGTCCACTTCTTGTTACTCGACTCACATCAGCGATGTTTACGACAGATGAGAGAGTAGGTAAAGGAACTTCTTGTCCATTCTTCATCATTGTAGCATTGTAGTTGTATGGAACTTCCTTGTCAGAGTCATAGGGAACATGTCCAGGTAGACAAATGATCAAAGGAGCAACAGGAACCTTCGGCTTGTTGTAAGTAACTTCTATGCACTCAGGCATGTTGAAATGAGGAACGATGACGTTAACTGTAGGCATTTCCGAGTTGATATCTGAGACTAAAAGCTCATGCGGATAGCATCCTATCATGTTAACTTCATTTTCATCCCTATTTCTGTAGATCTGAATAGTACCATTATCCAACAGAACTTGAAGATCTCTTCTCACAATCGAACATCCGTGAGGATCTACACAACATATGCTACAGGAACCATAGTGATGCTGGCGAAAATTCTGCCCTCGACAGAGAGTAGCGTGCATTTGTACCAAATCTGCTCTTGAGAAATTGATATTATAGACTCGATATGGACCAGGACATCCATACACCATGTTCACAACATGCCCTCCATGATTGGGCAGCGGATTTGCTTGCACATTAGGATTCAAATTTCTGAAAGAGAGGAGATTAGATCTTACCAACCTCTGAACTTCATGTTTCAAAGCTATGCAATGCTCAAGATCATGGCCAGGTGCTCCTTGATGATAAGGGCATGAGACCTCAGCTTTGTACCACCATGGGAGTTTCTCAGGTACTGGTGGTGGTGCTTTAGTTTGAACAAGACCTCTTTCAATCAAAGCAGGATACAATTCTGTGTAGGTCATTGGAATCGGATCAAACTGTGGAGCTCTTTGTACACGGTTCTGATTATTGTTAAACTGCTGAGCCTGTTGTCGAGGCTGTTGTTGTTGAAACTGCGAAGTAAAACCCGGATTCGGTGTTGTATTAACGGCTGGTGCGATAGCAGCTACCTGTCGTTGACGATTGACATTTCCTCTTGGCTTTCCTTGGGATACCATGTCAACACTTTGTTCCTTCTTTTTTGGGAAACCACTTCCAAACTTTTTGGTTCCGCTTGAAGATCCACCTTCTTTAGTTAGACGTCCGGTTCGGACTCCTTCTTCTAGACGCATCCCCATGTTTACCATCTCAGTGAAATCACTTGGAGCACTAGCAATCATGCGTTCATAATAAAACGGACTGAGAGTATTCAAGAAGATCTTTGTCATCTCTTTCTCTTTTAACGGTGGATTAATCTGAGCAGCAGTTTCTCTCC
Organism: Vicia villosa; assembly: GCF_029867415.1. Lineage (NCBI taxonomy): Eukaryota > Viridiplantae > Streptophyta > Magnoliopsida > Fabales > Fabaceae > Vicia > Vicia villosa. The sequence continues at coordinate 369,625 of NW_026705609.1, forward strand.
ATCGTTGGGCATATTCTTTGAAAGCTTCATGGTCTTTCTGAGCCATGGATCGAAGCTGATCTCTGTCTGGAGCCATATCCGAGTTATACTTGTATTGTCGGACAAAGGCCTCACCTAGGTCATTGAATGTTCGAATATTAGTGCTATCCAAGCCTGTGTACCATTTTAGTGCGGCACCAGTCAAACTGTCTTGAAAGTAATGGATAAGCAACTGATGATTATCTGCATAAGTAGACATCTTCCGGGCATACATCACAAGATGGCTTTGTGGACAAGAACTTCCTTTGTACTTCTCAAAGTCTGGGACCTTGAATTTAGCTGGTATCTGTACACTGGGAACCAAACATAGCTCTTGGGCATTCTTTCCAAACAAATCTTTTCCCCGAATAGCTTTGACTTCCAGCTGAATCTTGTTGAACTGCTCTTGGAGATCTCCTACAAGATTACGCTGATTTGTGCTATCACCCTGATCATGATAAATCTCATTGTCTCCGTAAGGAATAGTGTGAACCATAGGAGTCGGAACTGTCATAGTGGGTTGAGAAAGTGCCATAGTGATTTGGGAAAAAGTTACCCCCTGATTTGGAGTAAATGCTGAACCTTGCGTAGCAGGTGCTTCAGTTGTAGCTGTTTGAACTCCAGAGAAATTATGGCGGAAACCTGTACCAAAGCTGAAAGGCGTGCCCCAACCTTCTGGCATGGAGAAAGATGGAATACCGAACGCAACTGTAGAAACTGGAGTAGTGACTTCAGATTTTACCGTTGCTTGACTGTTGGGTGGCGGCGGCTGATTTTGTGCGGCCATTAAGGAGTCAACCAGGGTAGTGAGACTTTCCAACTTTTCCTGCAGGGTGGTCACCGTACCACGGAGCTCAATATTCTCTTGTTCAGAGTGTTCCATTACTCTTCTTCTGTTTGAACGAGTATTGTATCTGTGGTCTGATTGCGAGCGCGGTCGAGAAACTTTGAGACGCGACAGCTTGACGATCTATTGGAGAAAGATCCAAAAGATAAGACTCTAGACAACAGACTCGATATGCAGAATGATGTATGCAAAAAGAAATTTTATGATTTTTCCAAACATTTTAAAGATTATTTCCTTGCAAACATTTGAACACAAACTATTCTTTTATTCATTCATTTTTTATTACAATAATGGGAAATGTTACCACATTGGAGCGTAGCTCCTTACAGAATCAAATGATACATGAAAATTTAAACAATCCTAAGCATCTTCATCAGACGAAGAACCAAATGCATTGTGCAACTTGAGCTTCATGATTTATTTCCCATAGTGAGCTTTCAATTCGGCCTTTTCAGCTCTCAGCTTGTCAACCACATTCTTCCAATTGTCAGGTATCGGAGCGTTGCTTGTTGAGCCTTCAAGCTTTTTCTTGCTTTCTTTGATGTATCTTCTGATTGCGGCATCTTTCCGACGGATCTTCTCATCTTTGTTCATGAGCCATCCATCCTGGTAATAGAGAGTTTCTTCATGTTCTTTCACTTGTTTCTTCAACTTTCTATTTTCCACATCAGTTCTTCGAAACTTTTCTTTCCAAGCGTCTTTTTCCATCCTCATCTTGGTCAAAGTGTCTTGGTATTCCTCCATAGCGGGAACGTTGGGTCGTTGAGGCACCACAGGGAACATGGGTTTTTCATAATCATAAGGCATTTGAAACTCCCTTGCTCTTTTCTTTACCCAACAGGTGTAGGCGTTCGTAGCGATACAGTTCTTTATCCCACCTTTTTCTTTCCATCGGATGTCGTACCAGGCTTTCACCATTTTTGTTTTCAACCCCTGAGGATCATTTCCTTCCTGATAAAAGTAACTTTCCACTGTAGGGCCAATGGGTTTAGTTGAATTTGCGTACCCGAGTTGTCGTCGGGCTAGGACCGGATCGTAGTTAATTCCTCCTTGTGTACCAATGAGGGGTACGTTGGCGAATTCTCCACAACTTTCAATGGTTTCTGTACCGCAGCGAGCCAAGGTATACCACTGAATATCATTATTAGTAAGAGACATAAGTCTTTGAGACCAACGTAAACCTTCCCGGTTTTCCGTGAAAATGGGAGACTTAGGTAAGTGTGAAACAATCCATTTAAACAACAGAGGTGCACAACATACAATAATTCCACCACCTTGGTGATTCCTATGATGGACAGAGAAATACATGTCACCTAGCAGAGTCGGAACGGGATTTCCATTCAAAAAGACCTTTATGGCATTGATATCAACAAAGTCGTCGATATTGGGAAACAGAACCAACCCATAGATGAGCAAGGCTAGTACAGCTTCAAAAGCTATCATGCTACCAGTCTCGATGAAATCAAAGGCTTTCTTTATTAGAAACTGTGAAGGCAAGCCTGGAAGGTTTCCTTTGGTAGTCCAATTACTCTCTACTTCAGATTTCTTCAAGTGAGTCCCTGTTGCAATGACTGGTGACTTAGGAATGGCTTCCAAACCATTGAAAGGTATTTTGTCAGACACAGGAATACCCAAAAGATTGGCATATTCTTCCAAGGTTGGTACCAACTGATAGTCTGGAAAGGTGAAACACCGGTAGACGGGATCATAAAACTGAACCAGAGTTTTGAGAAGTCCTTCATCAACATGAGTGTTCAAGATAGGCAAAAGCTTTCCATGGCTTTTCCTAAAATCAGAGGGATCTTGTACAAAAGACGCTAACTCTTTCAATCTTTCCACATTAGGCTCTTTGAAACCGTACCTCTTGGTATGCCTTTTTACCCACTCCATAACCTAATCCTATAATGTTTGCAAAGAAAATTCTCTAATTGTTTGAAAAAATCATGTTTTTATGGAAAAAGATTTTTTTATTTTTTATGGATGTATGAATGCGTGGATGCATGGATGCCACATATTCAAACATGGTAAAGCAAACATGGTAGTTCAAACATGGTAACACATACATGGTAATACAGACATGGCAACACAAATACAGTAACACAAACATGGTACACACAGGTTCAAAGGTCGAGCGTCACGAGCATGAGGTCAGAGAACCAAATATGGGATAGTTCTAGTTAATCACCTGCAAAACATGTTCTACTGATACGTCAGAGTCTACATTTTTCTTTCGGATATTACCGGCTTTCCACAATTAAACTCATGAGCCAGTAATATTCTCAAGAAAAACTCGTCTGAGTGTGGTTCTCCGCATGACAACTAATCCAAGTCTTCACCTGAATAGTTTCTGCACCACAACCTAATAAGGCCAGGATGGGTTGGGGTTCTACGGCCAACTCAGCTTCTACAGTTCAATGAAAGCAATAATGTCTTCGCAATTAACTCGCTAAACATATATTACAAACAAGGAACCTCCACTGAGCGGAAGGATTCTCACGTGCGCCTGCACATGACTATACCCTCCACCTAATTCTTATGTGTACTTAATCCGGGTTAGGATTTGTCCATAATGTATCACTTGTAACAGAACCACACAAGTAACAGAACCAAAGAACCAAACAAGGACAAAATAAAAATAAAACAAATAGAAATAACCCTTTCTTTGGAAATAATAAAAAGATGGTCCCCAGTGAAGTCGCCATTTTTCTGTCGCGGGGAAAAATCGTTGTCTTTTTTCGGGATGAGACACCTGATGCCTTCTTTGGGCTCGAGTGCTCAAAAAATGATTTTTCTTTTGTACGGACCAAACTTTTTATTGTTTCCAAAAGAGGAAAAGGAAAAAAGTTGCAATAACCTTAAAAGTGGGGGAGAGATCTTGGGTAAGAGGGTTGGTTATACGAAGGGAAGGTATTAGCACCCAACGTATCTATAGTACTCTATAGGTTTCTTTGTTTTATTTATTCCATTCTTGTTATGGTGGAGGTTCTGTTGTGAAATAGGTGGGACCTAAGGTGTTTGTTTGATTATGCTCGCAAAGATCATCGCGATCCTCTGCATACATATCCCCTATAGGGAATCAGAGCATCTGTAGCTCGGGGTCTACGGGTGCTAAGGTTTGAATGGTTTTTTTGTTTTATTTTGCTCGCCAAGGATCGACCTTGTGCCTACGTATTCTCAAAGGGATGTTGAGAAAGTCAGAGCAATCGTAGTTCCCACTTATGCTAGTGGAAGCAAAGGATAAGAGACAAATGTCATCTAAATGTTCGATGTATCTAATCTACATCATCACATACATCTGTTTGATTTTGTTTGAAAATCTTTTCATTATAAGCCCGGGGCCATGCCACTTAGGGTGCTTAGAATGATAAAGATGTTTTTGTTGTTTAACCAGCCTTGTGGCAAAAACTTCAATGAAGTCAGCCTTGTGACAAAAACTTTAATTAATCAGCCAGCCTTGTGGCAAAAGTTTCAATGAAGTCAGCCTTGCGACAAAAACTTTGATTAATCAGCCAGTACGGTGGCAAAACGGTTTGATTGATTAGCCAGCCTTGTGGCAAAAAAGTTTGATTGATTAGCCAGCCTTGTGGCAAAAAAGTTTGATTGATTGATTGTTTGTGATGATATAGAAGAGATACTCCTATCATAGAGATGATAAATGTCTAATCTCCTAGGGTACTTGTTTTGGATATTGGGGATGCTTATAAGAAGCCCGTGGGTCCTTGTACGAAGCCCAAGAGGAGGCTATCCGAGGGTCCTTGCATTGTAAGCCCAAAAGGAGGCTATGGGAGGGACAATCCAGGGTCCTTGCATTGTAAGCCCAAGAGGAGGCTATGGGAGGGTCACTCGTTTGTACAAAGCCCAAGGGGAGGCATGGTATAGTTGGTCTGAGCTCTTAGAGCGATTTCACCGGGAAACCATACTCTATGTCCTAACCTAAACTAGTGGAGATTCTTTGCACGAAGCCCAATAGGAGGCTATGGGGAACCTAGTGTTGTACTAAGTTGAACAAGCACACATATCACACATATGAACAAACATGAACAAGTATGAACAAACATGAACAGGTATGAACAATTATATATATGACAAAGTGTGTGTATATAATGGAGTTTATGAAGGAAATATACCTGTAAGCATGATCCATTTGTATACACAGGGGCTCGGGACTTACACTCGGGGAGAGGTCCACTTGAGTTTATTCAAAGCTATGTAAACAGGTATTTACAAAAGGGCTTGGGACTTATACCTACATGGAGGCCCATGGTATATTTTTGGGAAGATTTAAAGAAAACCTTCATTTTTTGGTTTGTTATTTAAAAAAACAAATTGATCGAGATATGTACAAAACGGTGTGTGTACAAAAAGGCGTACAATGAAATACCTAATTTCATGTACAGGAATGGGTATGTACAAAAAGGGGCTTGGGACTTATACCTACGTGGAGGCCCGTGTTTTATTTTATAAAACATGGTTGATTGTTTATTTACAGACGCGAGGTTTCGCTTTTGTAAAACTGTTTGAAAGTTGTTTGAAAAGTTATTTGTTTTGAAAAAGTTTTCTGTACAAAGAAAAACTGTAAAAGGAAAAAAAGAGTGGGTCTTATACTCTCTAATATTCGAGAGGCCCCACTTCATTTTGAAAATCAATTGATCAATTAAAAGGATTTAATCAATAGTTTCAAAAAGAAATGGTTTATCGTTTTGAAAAGAATCGCGATCGCTCGTTTTAAAACGATTTGAATTTGAAAGAAATCAACTTAATTAAGTTTAAAACAAGTTTTAATGCTTAATTAAGACCTAAGTGATTAGGGTTTGATCACAAAAGTATTTACAAGTGATTAGGTTAAAAATTAAATGAAAAAACAATATTTAAAGTATTTAAAAACACTTAAAAATGTATCATTTTAAACCTAATTAAAAACACATTAAATAAATATTTTTTTGTGATTTTTTTTTGATATTGTCAAAATATGTATATTAAATAAGAGGTGTGTAAAAAATGAAGTGAAAATAATGAATTTTGATTGGTTAAATTAATTGGTGAAGTTGTTAAAGAAAATGAAAGAAAATAGTGTCAAAAAAAATGTTTTGGTCCTGCCAGGGTTTGAACCCACGCCCTCTCTCTCACAACTCAAAACACTTGCCAACTGAGCTGCACGCGCAGCTTGTTATTCATACGCTTCCATTTAATTATATTTGAAAACAAACATTTGAATTTTTCAAACCAAAAAAACGCGCCAAGAACACACCTTCAACTGATTTTTGAAAATCTCTAAAACTGAACCAAATTGATCAAGTGAAGGGTCTACCTTACTCGTTTTTTCACAAGGAACATGATGGTACCATTTAATTTCATTTATTTTAACTCTAAGGCCACTGATTCTCTGATGAACACGAAGAACCCTAATATGACAAATCATTGTGAAATCGTGTATGATCATGATATGATGCAATTGATTGAGGGTTAATGATCCTCATAGGTGCAGAAACAAGATGGTATATCAATATTTCATTTATGATGCATGTATGATAGAGTTTGAAGTTCATGAGGCTTACCTTCAAAAACGGCCAAACTGGAAATTGAAATCGTTCCTGGAGGTGTTACAGATGTTGTTTCTTGATCTGGACAGCATCAATGGACCTTATGGAACATGTTTGAATGCTTGGAACAGTTTGAATTCATCTGAGCTAAGCTATGGAACCTGAACTGCAATTGCTTCAAGTGAGAATCGAATCTGATGATGGAGGTGTTTCAGATCATGGATGATGGTTGGGATAGCTCATATGAAGTATATGGATGGTGTTTGAAGTGTTAGTTTGGACAGAATTGGCCTGTATTTGATTTTGGCATGATAAGGCTCATTATGTGTTCATATGGAGGTTGAAGAGTGATTCTGAGATTTAGGGTGATTTGGGGTGTGTGAGTGGATCAAACACATCATATTTGATGTTTATGAGATGTTAGAACCATCACTTTGGCCATAACTCAAAGGGTTTGGAGGTTGAGTTTTCTACCTCTTTGAAAACTATGAAACTTGCAATTCAAGAAAGAAGAGAGAAAACCTATAATTGTGAGGTTTTGGTGTGATTTGAAGAGTGTTTTGAACCTCTATTTATAGGCCAAGAGTTCAGAACTCAGACCTTTGCAAGTTGATCAAGAATTGGTGATTTGGCTTAAGAGATAAAATGGAATCTTTCACATTAAATGCAAATGGTTAAAAGTGACTAAACCATGGTTAAAACTCAAGCTTCTTATCCTCTTCTATTCTGATCTCAAATCAGAAAAATATCTCCAATTATTGCCTCTATGCATCATTACTTGGTCCATTTGGCAAATTGGCTCATAACTTAGTGAAAATGGCTTGAAATTTCAAGTGAAAAGTTCACTAATGGCAAAATTCAAAACCATAGCTACACTTCAAATTTTTTCATGCTCTTGGACATTTTGGAAAGCTCATGTTACACACTTCAAAACCCTAGTTGAAAGTTTCTTCAAGACCTTTAAGGAAATGGGTGAAAAAGATCCATGAACTTTGAAGAAAATGAGATTTCAAGTGAAGTTTTCAAAAAGTATCAACTTTGAAGCACCATATCTCTTAAATGGTTGATCTTATGGAAAAAATTTATATGTGTCAAAGTTGTTTATTGGATCAAAATCTACAACTTTCATGTTGGAAGTTTTTTTCAGTTTGTAGGTAAAATTTTGAGAAATTCCCTTCCAAAGTTTGGAAAACACCATTGAAAAACACTTAGAAAATTTTCTAAGTATGAAAAGTCAAACTTTTGACTTTTGATTCTTGATTGATTTTCTTGATTTTCCTTGATCAAATGACTTCTCATATCATATATTGATGATTCAAAACTTCAAAAATCATGGTTGACCAAAATTCCCCAAAAGTCAATGGTGATCTTGTACAGTTGACTTTTTCAAACGAATCGCGTTTATGGAGATTTCAAATGAAACAGGATATCCTCATCAAATGAATGGTATGAATGAATCATATTGAGGCATTTGAGGATATTGAATCATGATTTGAGTTATGGCACCATGTCCTGATTAAAAAGTCAGTTGTTCAGTGAATTAGGTCAAAAACCCTAATTGTCGACCTGATGAAATTGATGACTGTGGATCTTGAATTGAGATACAATTTCCATTGTATATTGTCATAGGGATTATTTGAAGATGATTGAAACCTTTGATTGACTCCCTGGGGATTTTTAGGGTTTCCCAAATGTGATCCCTGATTTCAGTCCCTGATAGTTCAAAACCCTAATCTGAGGATTTGTCTGATCAATCTTAGTATAGGAGATGTTCTGAGCCAATGGATTAGGTCAAAATGATGCACTTGGGGTCTTGAGGTCATGTCCCAAGTCATTAGGTCAAATTCTGAGCAAAAGTCAAGAGTATGCTAACTTCAGTCAAAACCCTAACTTGGTTGATTCAGTGCCTTTGAGCTTGTTGAAATGAATCTCTGAGGACCAAATGTTGATTGTTGATGAAGATGGTTCATTTGAGATGAAGGGAGAACAAAACCCTAATTGATTGTTACTCGTACTGATGAGTGATTTCCTGACCAAATCCTGCTGAGTCACAAGTAGCAAACACAAGCTATGCAGTTTGTTAGAGATGCAAATGATGCATATGCTATGATATGAGGTGGTATCTTAGGTCAAAAATTGGGGTATGACAGATGCCCCTATTTAAGTTTCTTCAACCTGAGATATGAAGATTGAAAATCTTTATTTTGATAAGGTGGAAGAGACTTAAATATCAGAAGACGCAAATTTTGGACCTAAGATACCAAAATTGCGAATGATGCAAGGATATCTCTACCGAGGGATATCAAAACTGACTCCGCTGGGGAAAAGAGATTGGGAAGGATGTCTCAATCCGTTTTTAGGAAGAGAATCCGTTTTTTTCGGGAAAGCAAGTGTATGCTTCACTTGGGAATGACAGCTTACCTATCGACATTATCGACTATCAGCATGGGGATAGACTTGTTTAATAATGCGAAGGTGAAAGGTATGAAACTGTGTTACCGACTATCAGCATGGTGATAGACTTGACAAGGTAAAAAGAGTTTCAAAGGTTCGGTTAATATTACCGACTATCAGCCTTGTGATAGACATGTTGAATAATATAACCAGAACAAAAGGATTACCGACTACCAGCCTCGTGATAGTGGTTTTGAAGACATGATCAATTATCAGCCGAGTGATAAAATGATCCTGGAGACTTTGTTAGGGAAATTACTGGTTATTCAGCCTTGTGAACAGTAATAAGATCCTGATTGTCAAATGGTCTTCATGATTGATTTCCTTGAGAGGAAAAAGTTTTTGAAAGAGAAATAAGCTGCTCAGATGATGAGGCTATTGCTTATTGTCTGTTTTTCACGACTCTGTTTGAGGACTCGAAATTTGAATCTTTGGTAAAGACAGGGTTCTAACCAAGAATGAATTGGAAAGAAATAGTCAAACAAGACTTTGTACCCATGAGGAATGAACTCAACTGGGGATTTCCTCCTTTATTTTGAAAGGAGAAACTAAAGCAACATTCTTCCACGAGGAATGATCTCAGTGGGGAACTGGAGAAAGAATATGTTCTTTTCTGCTTATGGGTGACGACCTACTTGGAGAGATGACGCGCCCATATTTGTTTCTTCTCTTTTTTTTTTTTGAGGATAGATATATCCTAAACGAGTGATTATTAAAAAATGCAAGAATGCATAAATGATGCAAATATGATGAATGTCATGAATGTAGCATGCATGCTGACAATACAGACAAAGAAGTATACTGGAGAGGGACCGACGTCGCAATACAACCAGATACTTGGCAAATGTTCTTCAACACGGTGTAGATAACACAGGTGATGAATGGTGCTGCGTGCTTTAAACTTCTCTGGGGAAGATAAGCATCTTTACTGAGATGGAAGAGCTTCTTCACTGGAGATTGGAAAATCTTCGTCACTAGGGATAAAAGACCTTCTTCACTGGGGATAGAAGAGCTTCTTTACCTCGAGGGGTAATTGCTTCAAGAATTCTTTTCTGGGACCAGAATACCGTTGTCTCAACAATTTTCAGGGAGAATCCTTTTGTTCATCCTACGGAGACAACTGCTGATGTTCCTGCCGTTGTTCACAACTCAAAGGAAAGTTTCGCTTTTATTTTGAAAAAGAAAAGTGAAGTAAATTCATTTAAAACTTTTTTCTTTTTTTTTCAAAAGTGAATAACACAATTAAAGCGTCATTTTGCAAGCTGAAAGAAATTAAAGATTGCAAACAAATGGGCACAAGGCTCAAATTTATTTAATAGGATGGTAATCAGCTAAAGGCGTGATTCCATAGAGTATTTACAAAAGTTGGAAATGGTAGTTATGCGGAAAAGGCTACATTAAAAGCAATAACCACTATTCCCTCTAACAACTTTGAGTTCCAACTGTGCTTGTTGCTTCAGATTGGCGATGATTTGATTGAAGATCCTTTGATGAGGTACAGACTCTTCAGGTGACGAAGTACGGACTGATGCAGTTACTTTGTCGTAAATCCCTAATTTTTGCCTAGATTGCCCTTTCAGGTTTTCAATCTACCAGGATGAATTTTTTTCTGATTATTGTCTCTAATTTTTGCCTGGACCGCCCTTTCGGGTTTTCAGTCCACCGAGACGCTCATTTTTGCCCAAGTCGCCCTTTGCGGGTTTTCAACTTACCGAGCTGTTCTTTTGTATTTTTTAGACAAAGTATTTCTTGACTGCATCAGCATTCACAGGATATGGGAGTTCATTACCATCCATGGTTGCAAGAGTCATGGCGCCGCCAGAAAATGTTCTTTTGACAACATACGGGCCTTCGTAATTAGGAGACCATTTGCCCCTGGAATCTGGTTGAAAAGACAAGATCTTTTTAAGCACGAGGTCGCCTTCTCGAAATTCACGAGGTCGAACCTTTTTGTTGAAAGCTTGTTTCATCCTTGCTTGGTATAACTGTCCATGGCATAGAGCAGTCATACGTTTTTCTTCGATTAAGTTCAACTGATCGTATCTGCTTTGACACCATTCAGCCTCTGATAACTTAGTCTCCATGAGGACTCTCATTGATGGTATTTCAACCTCTACAGGGAGCACAGCTTCCATGCTGTATACTAGAGAAAAAGGGGTTGCCCCTGTTGAAGTACGCACTGAAGTACGGTACCCATGTAAAGCAAATGGCAGCATTTCATGCCAGTCTCTGTAAGTGACGACCATTTTCTGGACGATCTTCTTAATGTTTTTGTTAGCGGCTTCAACGGCGCCGTTCATTTTTGGTCTGTAAGGAGAAGAGTTATGATGCTCAATCTTGAATTCCTCACACAATTCTTTCATCATTTTGTTATTCAAGTTTGAACCATTGTCAGTAATGATCTTGCTGGGAATACCATATCGGCAAATGATGTTGTTCTTGATAAACCTCACAACCACTTGTCTTGTAACATTGGCATAAGATGCTGCTTCGACCCATTTAGTGAAGTAATCAATTGCCACCAAGATGAAACGATGACCGTTTGAAGCTTTTGGTTCAATCATTCCAATCATGTCGATACCCCACATGGAAAAAGGCCACGGGGATGAGAGAACATTGAGTAGAGTCGGTGGCACATGGATCTTATCTGCGTAGATCTGGCACTTGTGACATCTCATCACGTGTTTGTAACAATCAGATTCCATTGTCAACCAATAGTATCCTGCTCTTAAGATCTTTTTGGACATTGCATGCCCATTTGAATGAGTTCCAAAGGATCCTTCATGCACTTCATACATTAACATGTCTGCTTCGTGTCTGTCCACGCATCTGAGCAAAACCATGTCGAAGTTTCTTTTGTATAGCACATCTCCGTTCAGGAAGAAACTGCCAGAATGTCTCCTTAGAGTTTTCTTGTCTTTGTTTGATGCCCCAAGTGGGTACTCTTGAGTTTGAAGGAAGCGTTTGATGTCGTGAAACCACGGTTTATCATCGATGACTACTTCAGTTGCAAACACATAGGCGGGCCTTTCAAGGCGCGTAATTCTGACTGTAGGCATATCGTTCCAGTGATTGACTTTGAACATGGAAGATAGAGTAGCCAAGGTGTCTGCCATTCGATTCTGATCTCGAGGTATATGATGCAATTCAACCTTGTTGAAGAAAGTCAACAGACGTCTTGCATAATCTCTGTAAGGAATCAAGCCAGGGTGATAAGTTTCCCACTTGTCTTTGATTTGGTTGATCACGAGGGCTGAATCTCCATATATGTCGAGGATCTTAATCCTTAAGTCAATGGCTTCTTCGAGACCCATGATACAAGCTTCATATTCTGCGATGTTGTTGGTGCACTCAAATAGCAATCTGGCGGAGAACGGGATATGAGTACCCTTGGGAGTGATGATGATTGCCCCAATTCCATTGCCAAAAGCGTTTATTGCTCCATCGAAAATTAGGCCCCATCTTGATCCAGGTTCAGGACCTTCTTCAGGTAACGGTTCATCACAATCTTTCATCTTCAAGTATAAGACATCTTCATCAGGAAAGTCAAGCTTGAGAGGTTGATATTCATTAATTGGTTGATGCGCCAAATGATCGGCGAGAATGCTTCCTTTGACCGGTATTCAATGTCATATTCGGATAACAGCATTTGCCATCGGGCAATCCTTCCTGTTAAGGCAGGCTTTTCAGAGACATACTTGATCGGATCCATTTTGGATATTAACCAAGTAGTATTGTTGATCATGTATTGGCGGAGACGTTTTGAAGCCCAAACCAAAGCACAACATATTTTTTCGAGCATGGAGTAACGAGACTCACAATCTGTGAATTTCTTACTCAGGTAATAGATGGCATGCTCCTTCTTACCGGTTTCATCTTGCTGTCCAAGCATACAACCCATGGATTCTTCCAACACGGTAAGGTACATGATTAGTGGTCTTCCTTCAACTGGAGGAATCAATATTGGTGGTTCTAACAGGTACTCTTTGATACTGTCGAACGCTTTCTGGCAATCTTCAGTCCATACAACCCCTTGATCTTTGCGGAGAAGCTTGAAAATCGGCCCACAAGTAGCAGTCATTTGAGAGATAAATCTGGAGATATAGTTCAACCGTCCAAGAAATCCTCTTACTTGCTTTTCAGTTTTTGGTGCAGGCATCTCTTGAATAGCTCTGACTTTGTCGGGATCTACTTCGATACCTCTTTGGCTGACAATGAAACCTAAGAGTTTTCCAGATCTAACCCCAAAAGTACATTTGTTAGGATTCAAGCGAAGCTGATATTTCCTTAATCGTTGAAACAACTTAAGAAGGTATTCAATATGTTCTTCTTCTGTGCTGGACTTGGCTATCATGTCGTCCACATAAACTTCAATTTCTTTATGCATCATGTCATGAAAGAGAGTAGTCATTGCCCTTTGGTAAGTTGCGCCTGCATTCTTTAATCCAAATGGCATCACATTGTAGCAAAAGGTACCCCATGGGGTGATGAAAGATGTCTTCTCCATGTCTTCAGGAGCCATCTTGATCTGATTATAACCGGAGAACCCGTCCATGAAGGAAAAGACGCTGAATTTAGCGGTGTTATCAACCAGCATGTCAATATGCGGTAATGGAAAGTCATCTTTTGGACTGGCCTTGTTCAAGTTACGGTAGTCAACACACATTCTGACTTTGCCATCTTTCTTTGGAACTGGCACTATGTTGGCCAACCATTGAGGATACTCGGAGGTGACAAGAAAACCTGCGTCGAGTTGCTTTTGAACTTCCACTTTGATCTTGTTAGCCATATCAGGGTGAGTCCTTCGCAATTTCTGCTTAACTGGCGAACATTCTGGCTTCAATGGCAAGTAATGCTGAACAATATTGGTATCCAACCCAGGCATGTCTTGGTAGGACCAGGCAAGCACGTCAACATATTCTTTGAGAAGGTCTGTCAACTTACTCTTGACATCAGCATCAAGCAGCGATCCAATGGTCACTTCTTTTTTGTCTTCTTCAGAACCCAAGTTGATCTTTTCTAAAGGCTCTTTGTGAGGCAGAATGGCTCTTTCCTCGTGCTTAAGTAATCGAGAGATCTCGTCCGGGATCTCCTCTTCTTCCTCTTCTTCGGCTTCGAACACAGGAAACTCAAAGTTGGGAGAGGGCATAGGGTTATTGCATTCAATGGGTTTATCAATAGTAAATCTGCACATATGATTTATATTTATTTCAGAAAATTTATGAATGCAAGAGTGTATGCAGATTTTTTTTGAAAAGTTTTTTTCTTTATTTCGGTTTTTTAGGATTACCATTTCCAGAAAAAAGCAAAAAATAAAACATATAATGTAGGGAATTCAAAATGACACTTTATTTATGATTCATTTTTGAAACAAAGCCCTAAACACAAACTCATTTGTCTTGGGCGGGACAAAGAGGGAAACTTTTTAAAACAAATCCCTATACACAAAGTTATTTGGGCGGAACATTTGAAAGCAAAGCCCTATAAAACATCTCTCTGCTTTGGGCAAGGCAGGAGGTCAAAATAACAGCGAGGTGATTACTTTGAGCGGCGAACAACATTCGGAACGTCGACAGCTTTCCAGTAGCAACGAACTTCTCTGTGTATTATGTATTCAGGAAAATTCTCCCCAGAATTATCTTCAGTATTGACATTGACCGCTGGTCGAGCAGGATTTGAAGGTCCTGGTTTGTCACCCTCGTTCTTTGTAGAGTTGAAACGGTCTTCTTCTACTTCTTGAAGAGCATAAGATGAGTCACAATCTCCAGAATTTTCAGGATGTATTTCCCAGTCTTCAGGATGAAGAGACTCATTGTCAGCGACACTTTCTAAGTCAACTGCGGGATCATCTTCCCCTTCATCTTCAAAAATGGCATTTATGTGATAATAACCATCCTCAGGATTATCAATCTTGGTAGATGCATTGATTCCGAAATCTTCATTAATTTCAGGCTGCTGAGAAAATTGACATGGCTGATAAGCCTCTTCTGGTTGACTATTATAGTCAAAGGGATCTCCCCATCCAGTTGGTTGGATATCCTCAATCGCAATCTTGTAACTTTCAGGCGCAGTATATTTCACCATATAATCAAATTTTCCACTTGGTTGTCCCAAGGTGTCCCAGACCTCTGTAGGAACAGGCTCAGTTTCATTGCCTTTGGATTCTTCTGAAGGAGGATATGGTTCTTCCGGAGATATGTATCCCGAGTCATTGAGATAACATTTCCATTCTTCTTCAGGATCAGGTAGACCTTCTTCGATACATTCTTCGATAAGGACATTAACCTCTTGAGGAATTGGATTAAGGAATCCTCCACTAATGAATGTTTCTTTGATCGGACGAAGGGTTTCATCCTTCTTAGTGCAGCTTGAGAATGTTGGTGAACATCCGAGACCTGCTCTAGTTTCATTCTTGGTCGGGATCACAACTTGCCCCCAGCCAGTGGTAGTTCCATCTTTTACTACTTTCACCGCCTCTTTGTAAGAAGAGATTGACGCTTTCTTTTTGGAAGATTCGTCTTCTAAAGAAAGACCTTGGAACTGAGTTCCCTCCACATCATCGGCACTGATAAAAGAGAAATTGGACAAATGACTCACCATCAAGGCTTGCTCTCCACTTATCGTCACCAATTTTCCATTTGTTACAAATTTTAACTTTTGATGGAGCGTAGAAGTTACTGCCCCTGCTTCATGGATCCATGGTCGTCCTAACAGACAGCTATAAGCAGCTTGAATGTCCATGACCTGGAAGATGATTTGAAATGTATGTGGACCAATTGTCATGGGAAGGTTGACTTCGCCGATAACAGATTTTCGCGATCCATCAAATGCTTTGACTACTACACCACTGAACTTCATAGGCGTTCCTTGGTAAGACAAGCGAGCAAGAGTCGTCTTTGGCATCACATTCAGGGAAGATCCGGTGTCTACCAGTACATTGGACAAAGAGTCTGACTGACAGTTCATAGAAATATGTAGAGCAAGGTTGTGATTTCTGCCCTCCTCGGGGAGTTCTTCATCACAGAAGCTTAAATTGTTGCAAGCTGTTATGTTGGCTATTATCCCATCAAAGTGGTCAACAGTCACATCATGATCTACAAAAGCTTGATCCAAAACTCTCATCAGGGCTTCCCTGTGTGCTTCAGAGTTTAACAGCAATGAAAGTATTGAGATTTTTGAAGGAGTCTGCATAAGCTGATCCACAATCTTGTATTCACTTCTTTTGATAAGCTTCAAAATTTCATCAAAATCAGGATTCACATTGGTTCCACTGGATTGACCAACATCAGTGTTTGTATTACTGACAGGAGTTTCCACAGGATTCCCTACTGGAACATTGACAGGATTTTGTCCGGTTGCAGGAGCAACAGGCTGCTTTGGAGGTAGTGGAGTATACACACGTCCACTTCTTGTTACTCGACTCACATCAGCGATGTTTACGACAGATGAGAGAGTAGGTAAAGGAACTTCTTGTCCATTCTTCATCATTGTAGCATTGTAGTTGTATGGAACTGCCTTGTCAGAGTCATAGGGAACATGTCCAGGTAGACAAATGATCAAAGGAGCAACAGGAACCTTCGGCTTGTTGTAAGTAACTTCTATGCACTCAGGCATGTTGAAATGAGGAACGATGACGTTAACTGTAGGCATTTCCGAGTTGATATCTGAGACTAAAAGCTCATGCGGATAGCATCCTATCATGTTAACTTCATTTTCATCCCTATTTCTGTAGATCTGAATAGTACCATTATCCAACAGAACTTGAAGATCTCTTCTCACAATCGAACATCCGTGAGGATCTACACAACATATGCTACAGGAACCATAGTGATGCTGGCGAAAATTCTGCCCTCGACAGAGAGTAGCGTGCATTTGTACCAAATCTGCTCTTGAGAAATTGATATTATAGACTCGATATGGACCAGGACATCCATACACCATGTTCACAACATGCCCTCCATGATTGGGCAGCGGATTTGCTTGCACATTAGGATTCAAATTTCTGAAAGAGAGGAGATTAGATCTTACCAACCTCTGAACTTCATGTTTCAAAGCTATGCAATGCTCAAGATCATGGCCAGGTGCTCCTTGATGATAAGGGCATGAGACCTCAGCTTTGTACCACCATGGGAGTTTCTCAGGTACTGGTGGTGGTGCTTTAGTTTGAACAAGACCTCTTTCAATCAAAGCAGGATACAATTCTGTGTAGGTCATTGGAATCGGATCAAACTGTGGAGCTCTTTGTACACGGTTCTGATTATTGTTAAACTGCTGAGCCTGTTGTCGAGGCTGTTGTTGTTGAAACTGCGAAGTAAAACCCGGATTCGGTGTTGTATTAACGGCTGGTGCGATAGCAGCTACCTGTCGTTGACGATTGACATTTCCTCTTGGCTTTCCTTGGGATACCATGTCAACACTTTGTTCCTTCTTTTTGGGAAACCACTTCCAAACTTTTTGGTTCCGCTTGAAGATCCACCTTCTTTAGTTAGACGTCCGGTTCGGACTCCTTCTTCTAGACGCATCCCCATGTTTACCATCTCAGTGAAATCACTTGGAGCACTAGCAATCATGCGTTCATAATAAAACGGACTGAGAGTATTCAAGAAGATCTTTGTCATCTCTTTCTCTTTTAACGGTGGATTAATCTGAGCAGCAGTTTCTCTCCATCGTTGGGCATATTCTTTGAAAGCTTCATGGTCTTTCTGAGCCATGGATCGAAGCTGATCTCTGTCTGGAGCCATATCCGAGTTATACTTGTATTGTCGGACAAAGGCCTCACCTAGGTCATTGAATGTTCGAATATTAGTGCTATCCAAGCCTGTGTACCATTTTAGTGCGGCACCAGTCAAACTGTCTTGAAAGTAATGGATAAGCAACTGATGATTATCTGCATAAGTAGACATCTTCCGGGCATACATCACAAGATGGCTTTGTGGACAAGAACTTCCTTTGTACTTCTCAAAGTCTGGGACCTTGAATTTAGCTGGTATCTGTACACTGGGAACCAAACATAGCTCTTGGGCATTCTTTCCAAACAAATCTTTTCCCCGAATAGCTTTGACTTCCAGCTGAATCTTGTTGAACTGCTCTTGGAGATCTCCTACAAGATTACGCTGATTTGTGCTATCACCCTGATCATGATAAATCTCATTGTCTCTGTAAGGAATAGTGTGAACCATAGGAGTCGGAACTGTCATAGTGGGTTGAGAAAGTGGCATAGTGATTTGGGAAAAAGTTACCCCCTGATTTGGAGTAAATGCTGAACCTTGCGTAGCAGGTGCTTCAGTTGTAGCTGTTTGAACTCCAGAGAAATTATGGCGGAAACCTGTACCAAAGCTGAAAGGCGTGCCCCAACCTTCTGGCATGGAGAAAGATGGAATACCGAACGCAACTGTAGAAACTGGAGTAGTGACTTCAGATGTTACCGTTGCTTGACTGTTGGGTGGCGGCGGCTGATTTTGTGCGGCCATTAAGGAGTCAACCAGGGTAGTGAGACTTTCCAACTTTTCCTGCAGGGTGGTCACCGTACCACGGAGCTCAATATTCTCTTGTTCAGAGTGTTCCATTACTCTTCTTCTGTTTGAACGAGTATTGTATCTGTGGTCTGATTGCGAGCGCGGTCGAGAAACTTTGAGACGCGACAGCTTGACGATCTATTGGAGAAAGATCCAAAAGATAAGACTCTAGACAACAGACTCGATATGCAGAATGATGTATGCAAAAAGAACTTTTATGATTTTTCCAGACATTTTAAAGATTATTTCCTTGCAAACATTTGAACACAAACTATTCTTTTATTCATTCATTTTTTATTACAATAATGGGAAATGTTACCACATTGGAGCGTAGCTCCTTACAGAATCAAATGATACATGAAAATTTAAACAATCCTAAGCATCTTCATCAGACGAAGAACCAAATGCATTGTGCAACTTGAGCTTCATGATTTCTTTCCCATAGTGAGCTTTCAATTCGGCCTTTTCAGCTCTCAGCTTGTCAACCACATTCTTCCAATTGTCAGGTATCGGAGCGTTGCTTGTTGAGCCTTCAAGCTTTTTCTTGCTTTCTTTGATGTATCTTCTGATTGCGGCATCTTTCCGACGGATCTTCTCATCTTTGTTCATGAGCCATCCATCCTGGTAATAGAGATTTTCTTCATGTTCTTTCACTTGTTTCTTCAACTTTCTATTTTCCACATCAGTTCTTCGAAACTTTTCTTTCCAAGCGTCTTTTTCCATCCTCATCTTGGTCAAAGTGTCTTGGTATTCCTCCATAGCGGGAACGTTGGGTCGTTGAGGCACCACAGGGAACATGGGTTTTTCATAATCATAAGGCATTTGAAACTCCCTTGCTCTTTTCTTTACCCAACAGGTGTAGGCGTTCGTAGCGATACAGTTCTTTATCCCACCTTTTTCTTTCCATCGGATGTCGTACCAGGCTTTCACCATTTTTGTTTTCAACCCCTGAGGATCATTTCCTTCCTGATAAAAGTAACTTTCCACAGTAGGGCCAATGGGTTTAGTTGAATTTGCGTACCCGAGTTGTCGTCGGGCTAGGACCGGATTGTAGTTAATTCCTCCTTGTGTACCAATGAGGGGTACGTTGGCGAATTCTCCACAACTTTCAATGGTTTCTGTACCGCAGCGAGCGAAGGTATACCACTGAATATCATTATTAGTAAGAGACATAAGTCTTTGAGACCAACGTAAACCTTCCCGGTTTTCCGTGAAAATGGGAGACTTAGGTAAGTGTGAAACAATCCATTTAAACAACAGAGGTGCACAACATACAATAATTCCACCACCTTGGTGATTCCTATGATGGACAGAGAAATACATGTCACCTAGCAGAGTCGGAACGGGATTTCCATTCAAAAAGACCTTTATGGCATTGATATCAACAAAGTCGTCGATATTGGGAAACAGAACCAACCCATAGATGAGCAAGGCTAGTACAGCTTCAAAAGCTATCATGCTACCAGTCTCGATGAAATCAAAGGCTTTCTTTATTAGAAACTGTGAAGGCAAACCTGGAAGGTTTCCTTTGGTAGTCCAATTACTCTCTACTTCAGATTTCTTCAAGTGAGTCCCTGTTGCAATGACTGGTGACTTAGGAATGGCTTCCAAACCATTGAAAGGTATTTTGTCAGACACAAGAATACCCAAAAGATTGGCATATTCTTCCAAGGTTGGTACCAACTGATAGTCTGGAAAGGTGAAACACCGGTAGACGGGATCATAAAACTGAACCAGAGTTTTGAGAAGTCCTTCATCAACATGAGTGTTCAAGATAGGCAAAAGCTTTCCATGGCTTTTCCTAAAATCAGAGGGATCTTGTACAAAAGACGCTAACTCTTTCAATCTTTCCACATTAGGCTCTTTGAAACCGTACCTCTTGGTATGCCTTTTTACCCACTCCATAACCTAATCCTATAATGTTTGCAAAGAAAATTCTCTAATTGTTTGAAAAAATCATGTTTTTATGGAAAAAGATTTTTTTTTATTTTTTATGGATGTATGAATGCGTGGATGCATGGATGCCACATATTCAAACATGGTAAAGCAAACATGGTAGTTCAAACATGGTAACACATACATGGTAATACAGACATGGCAACACAAATACAGTAACACAAACATGGTACACACAGGTTCAAAGGTCCAGCGTCACGAGCATGAGGTCAGAGAACCAAATATGGGATAGTTCTAGTTAATCACCTGCAAAACATGTTCTACTGATACGTCAGAGTCTACATTTTTCTTTCGGATATTACCGGCTTTCCACAATTAAACTCATGAGCCAGTAATATTCTCAAGAAAAACTCGTCTGAGTGTGGTTCTCCGCATGACAACTAATCCAAGTCTTCACCTGAATAGTTTCTGCACCACAACCTAATAAGGCCAGGATGGGTTGGGGTTCTACGGCCAACTCAGCTTCTACAGTTCAATGAAAGCAATAATGTCTTCGCAATTAACTCGCTAAACATATATTACAAACAAGGAACCTCCACTGAGCGGAAGGATTCTCACGTGCGCCTGCACATGACTATACCCTCCACCTAATTCTTATGTGTACTTAATCCGGGTTAGGATTTGTCCATAATGTATCACTTGTAACAGAACCACACAAGTAACAGAACCAAAGAACCAAACAAGGACAAAATAAAAATAAAACAAATAGAAATAACCTTTTCTTTGGAAATAATAAAAAGATGGTCCCCAGTGAAGTCGCCATTTTTCTGTCGCGGGGAAAAATCGTTGTCTTTTTTCGGGATGAGACACCTGATGCCTTCTTTGGGCTCGAGTGCTCAAAAAATGATTTTTCTTTTGTACGGACCAAACTTTTTATTGTTTCCAAAAGAGGAAAAGGAAAAAAGTTGCAATAACCTTAAAAGTGGGGGAGAGATCTTGGGTAAGAGGGTTGGTTATACGAAGGGAAGGTATTAGCACCCAACGTATCTATAGTACTCTATAGGTTTCTTTGTTTTATTTATTCCATTCTTGTTATGGTGGAGGTTCTGTTGTGAAATAGGTGGGACCTAAGGTGTTTGTTTGATTATGCTCGCAAAGATCATCGCGATCCTCTGCATACATATCCCCTAGAGGGAATCAGAGCATCTGTAGCTCGGGGTCTACGGGTGCTAAGGTTTGAATGGTTTTTTTGTTTTATTTTGCTCGCCAAGGATCGACCTTGTGCCTACGTATTCTCAAAGGGATGTTGAGAAAGTCAGAGCAATCGTAGTTCCCACTTATGCTAGTGGAAGCAAAGGATAAGAGACAAATGTCATCTAAATGTTCGATGTATCTAATCTATATCATCACATACATCTGTTTGATTTTGTTTGAAAATCTTTTCATTATAAGCCCGGGGCCATGCCACTTAGGGTGCTTAGAATGATAAAGATGTTTTTGTTGTTTAACCAGCCTTGTGGCAAAAACTTCAATGAAGTCAGCCTTGTGACAAAAACTTTGATTAATCAGCCAGCCTTGTGGCAAAAGTTTCAATGAAGTCAGCCTTGTGACAAAAACTTTGATTAATCAGCCAGTACGGTGGCAAAACGGTTTGATTGATTAGCCAGCCTTGTGGCAAAAAAGTTTGATTGATTAGCCAGCCTTGTGGCAAAAAAGTTTGATTGATTGATTGGTTGTGATGATATAGAAGAGATACTCCTATCATAGAGATGATAAATGTCTAATCTCCTAGGGTACTTGTTTTGGATATTGGGGATGCTTATAAGAAGCCCGTGGGTCCTTGTACGAAGCCCAAGAGGAGGCTATCCGAGGGTCCTTGCATTGTAAGCCCAAGAGGAGGCTATGGGAGGGACAATCCAGGGTCCTTGCATTGTAAGCCCAAGAGGAGGCTATGGGAGGGTCACTCGTTTGTACAAAGCCCAAGGGGAGGCATGGTATAGTTGGTCTGAGCTCTTAGAGCGATTTCACCGGGAAACCATACTCTATGTCCTAACCTAAACTAGTGGAGATTCTTTGCACGAAGCCCAATAGGAGGCTATGGGGAACCTAGTGTTGTACTAAGTTGAACAAGCACACATATCACACATATGAACAAACATGAACAAGTATGAACAAACATGAACAGGTATGAACAATTATATATATGACAAAGTGTGTGTATATAATGGAGTTTATGAAGGAAATATACCTGTAAGCATGATCCATTTGTATACACAGGGGCTCGGGACTTACCCTCGGGGAGAGGTCCACTTGAGTTTATTCAAAGCTATGTAAACAGGTATTTACAAAAGGGCTTGGGACTTATACCTACATGGAGGCCCATGGTATATTTTTGGGAAGATTTAAAGAAAACCTTCATTTTTTGGTTTGTTATTTAAAAAAACAAATTGATCGAGATATGTACAAAACGGTGTGTGTACAAAAAGGCGTACAATGAAATACCTAATTTCATGTACAGGAATGGGTATGTACAAAAAGGGGCTTGGGACTTATACCTACGTGGAGGCCCGTGTTTTATTTTATAAAACATGGTTGATTGTTTATTTACAGACGCGAGGTTTCGCTTTTGTAAAACTGTTTGAAAGTTGTTTGAAAAGTTATTTGTTTTGAAAAAGTTTTCTGTACAAAGAAAAACTGTAAAAGGAAAAAAAGAGTGGGTCTTATACTCTCTAATATTCGAGAGGCCCCACTTCATTTTGAAAATCAATTGATCAATTAAAAGGATTTAATCAATAGTTTCAAAAAGAAATGGTTTATCGTTTTGAAAAGAATCGCGATCGCTCGTTTTAAAACGATTTGAATTTGAAAGAAATCAACTTAATTAAGTTTAAAACAAGTTTTAATGCTTAATTAAGACCTAAGTGATTAGGGTTTGATCACAAAAGTATTTACAAGTGATTAGGTTAAAAATTAAATGAAAAAACAATATTTAAAGTATTTAAAAACACTTAAAAATGTATCATTTTAAACCTAATTAAAAACACATTAAATAAATATTTTTTTGTGATTTTTTTTGATATTGTCAAAATATGTATATTAAATAAGAGGTGTGTAAAAAATGAAGTGAAAATAATGAATTTTGATTGGTTAAATTAATTGGTGAAGTTGTTAAAGAAAATGAAAGAAAATAGTGTCAAAAAAAATGTTTTGGTCCTGCCAGGGTTTGAACCCACGCCCTCTCTCTCACAACTCAAAACACTTGCCAACTGAGCTGCGCGCGCAGCTTGTTATTCATACGCTTCCATTTAATTATATTTGAAAACAAACATTTGAATTTTTCAAACCAAAAAAACGCGCCAAGAACACACCTTCAACTGATTTTTGAAAATCTCTGAAACTGAACCAAATTGATCAAGTGAAGGGTCTATCTTACTCGTTTTTTCACAAGGAACATGATGGTACCATTTAATTTCATTTATTTTAACTCTAAGGCCACTGATTCTCTGATGAACACGAAGAACCCTAATATGACAAATCATTGTGAAATCGTGTATGATCATGATATGATGCAATTGATTGAGGGTTAATGATCCTCATAGGTGCAGAAACAAGATGGTATATCAATATTTCATTTATGATGCATGTATGATAGAGTTTGAAGTTCATGAGGCTTACCTTCAAAAACGGCCAAACTGGAAATTGAAATCGTGCCTGGAGGTGTTACAGATGTTGTTTCTTGATCTGGACAGCATCAATGGACCTTATGGAACATGTTTGAATGCTTGGAACAGTTTGAATTCATCTGAGCTAAGCTATGGAACCTGAACTGCAATTGCTTCAAGTGAGAATCGAATCTGATGATGGAGGTGTTTCAGATCATGGATGATGGTTGGGATAGCTCATATGAAGTATATGGATGGTGTTTGAAGTGTTAGTTTGGACAGAATTGGCCTGTATTTGATTTTGGCATGATAAGGCTCATTATGTGTTCATATGGAGGTTGAAGAGTGATTCTGAGATTTAGGGTGATTTGGGGTGTGTGAGTGGATCAAACACATCATATTTGATGTTTATGAGATGTTAGAACCATCACTTTGGCCATAACTCAAAGGGTTTGGAGGTTGAGTTTTCTACCTCTTTGAAAACTATGAAACTTGCAATTCAAGAAAGAAGAGAGAAAACCTATAATTGTGAGGTTTTGGTGTGATTTGAAGAGTGTTTTGAACCTCTATTTATAGGCCAAGAGTTCTGAACTCAGACCTTTGCAAGTTGATCAAGAATTGGTGATTTGGCTTAAGAGATAAACTGGAATCTTTCACATTAAATGCAAATGGTTAAAAGTGACTAAACCATGGTTAAAACTCAAGCTTCTTATCCTCTTCTATTCTGATCGCAAATCAGAAAAATATCTCCAATTATTGCCTCTATGCATCATTACTTGGTCCATTTGGCAAATTGGCTCATAACTTAGTGAAAATGGCTTGAAATTTCAAGTGAAAAGTTCACTAATGGCAAAATTCAAAACCATAGCTACACTTCAAATTTTTTCATGCTCTTGGACATTTTGGAAAGCTCATGTTACACACTTCAAAACCCTAGTTGAAAGTTTCTTCAAGACCTTTAAGGAAATGGGTGAAAAAGATCCATGAACTTTGAAGAAAATGAGATTTCAAGTGAAGTTTTCAAAAAGTATCAACTTTGAAGCACCATATCTCTTAAATGGTTGATCTTATGGAAAAAATTTATATGTGTCAAAGTTGTTTATTGGATCAAAATCTACAACTTTCATGTTGGAAGTTTTTTTCAGTTTGTAGGTAAAATTTTGAGAAATTCCCTTCCAAAGTTTGGAAAACACCATTGAAAAACACTTAGAAAATTTTCTAAGTATGAAAAGTCAAACTTTTGACTTTTGATTCTTGATTGATTTTCTTGATTTTCCTTGATCAAATGACTTCTCATATCATATATTGATGATTCAAAACTTCAAAAGTCATGGTTGACCAAAATTCCCCAAAAGTCAATGGTGATCTTGTACAGTTGACTTTTTCAGACGAATCGCGTTTCTGGAGATTTCAAATGAAACAGGCTATCCTCATCAAATGAATGGTATGAATGAATCATATTGAGGCATTTGAGGATATTGAATCATGATTTGATTTATGGCACCATGTCCTGATTAAAAAGTCAGTTGTTCAGTGAATTAGGTCAAAAACCCTAATTGTCGACCTGATGAAATTGATGACTGTGGATCTTGAATTGAGATACAATTTCCATTGTATATTGTCATAGGGATTATTTGAAGATGATTGAAACCTTTGATTGACTCCCTGGGGATTTTTAGGGTTTCCCAAATGTGATCCCTGATTTCAGTCCCTGATAGTTCAAAACCCTAATCTGAGGATTTGTCTGATCAATCTTAGTATAGGAGATGTTCTGAGCCAATGGATTAGGTCAAAATGATGCACTTGGGGTCTTGAGGTCATGTCCCAAGTCATTAGGTCAAATTCTGAGCAAAAGTCAAGAGTATGCTAACTTCAGTCAAAACCCTAACTTGGTTGATTCAGTGCCTTTGAGCTTGTTGAAATGAATCTCTGAGGACCAAATGTTGATTGTTGATGAAGATGGTTCATTTGAGATGAAGGGAGAACAAAACCCTAATTGATTGTTACTCGTACTGATGAGTGATTTCCTGACCAAATCCTGCTGAGTCACAAGTAGCAAACACAAGCTATGCAGTTTGTTAGAGATGCAAATGATGCATATGCTATGATATGAGGTGGTATCTTAGGTCAAAAATTGGGGTATGACAGTTACTAAACCATAATAGTGTTCCTTCAGAACTCACACTCAAAATCACTTAAAATACCAATACCCAACATCTCTCTTAAAATTACAATTACTTGCTTAGACTCCAAACAGTTCATACCAAAATTCTCATCAAATTGGTATAGCGGAAAACAAACTAAATCAATCCCAAAATCTCTACCAAGATGCTCCGCGGATAATTCAAACACGCAAAAGAAGTAGAAATAAAACCACAACAGTTGTATCAATAACCATACTTCTATGCATAACAGATAAAACAAGATCCAATCTCACACCACAATCCAAAGAAACGAAAGAATACGTTGCACCATCATCAATAATAAAATACGTACCTTAGATTATCTACTCCTTAGCAGTGGTCTCAGCACCAGGCAACAGAAACACTTTTCCTTTCGCTTGCTCTTTCTTTGGCTTATCACATTTGGTACTAATGTGACCTCGCTCACCACAATTGTAACAAATCGCACTCGAATCAATTCTACACTTGTGTGCTTTGTGACCAATCTTGTTACACTTGAAACATGTCACCGAGTCCTTACCACAATCAAAAACACGATGACCTTCAATACCACATCTGAAACACTTAAGTGGAGTAGAAGTTCCTCCCCCACTTAGCTTCTTGCCAAAACAAGATTGTTTCCTCTTGTCATAATATGGTTTCCCACGGAATTGTCCTCCTTCTCGTTTCAACTTTAGAAATCTTACATCTTTCTTTCCACGCACATCTTCTGGAAAATAGTTTTCCAAAAATGTATCACGAAAAAGAGTCCAAGTAACTTCAATACCTTCTCTTTCAAATCTCCGCACAGTATTACTCCACCAATCGTCAGCTCCTTTTTTCAGCATATGAGTACCAAACCGTACTTTATGTACATCAGTGCAACTCACGACTTGAAAGATCTTCTCAATTTCTCTCATCCATGCTTGTGCTTTGTTCGGTCCATACTCTCCTTCAAAGATCGGTGGATTGCACCTTCAAAAATCTCCAAAAGCACGAAACTCTTCCTTTCCTCCATAACCGGCACTCTCTTGTGGCGCTTGTCCAATCGCACCAGTCCACCTCATCACTGCCTCAACATTAATGTTACCATTCGTTCCTGCAGTCATTATCCTAAGACATCCAACAACCAAACAGACAAAAAAATATCGATTGTGTCAGATACACAAATCAAATACAACAGGATTAGACAACATTAACGACTACTGACCAACTGGTCGACCAGGCTCTGATACCACTAATGTAACACCCCTTTTTACCCCATAAAATAATAAGCATATAATCAGAGAATAAGCATGCATATAACTCAAAGGGCGTCACATCGACGTTTTCAAAACTAAAAAAAAGCTTTTAAAACTGACAGCATTTATCCATAAAATACAATACACCTGGTCATTTCAAATAACACCTGACATATAATCATAATTCATCCAGAATATGCATTAACAGCGGAATTAATACTCATGTGTTTCATGTAAATGATACATGTCCCATACCATGATCATAATATTTGGCCTAAAGCCTCTCAACAACAAGTAACCAATTAAACAGGTTCACAAGTTATAACAAAATACATAAGCAAATAGAACATGAGTTCGACATTTAAGCTACCCAGTGTTACATGACCAGAGCATTGACTCGCTACTTAATTACCAAGCAACTCGGAAGAAACTCCGACTAGATCACACGCCAGCTACTAATCGTCAAACCTGCATGTCGCCAAACGAGGGCAACATTAAAACAGAAGGGTGAGAATACAAACCATTATGAAGAAAGTATAATGAGATACAATGGTTAAATCAACAATTATAGGAATGCATTACACTTGCCTAATCATAAAATTAATGCTAATCATAATTCACATATATTAAGCATACACCAAGTATAAGAGTATGATATCTCAATACTATATTCTCAATTATACACATAGCCATAATTATCACATATTCCCGCATTTAACCAATTACGTATTCAAACATCACCCATTCTCAATTATCAACTAATACAAATATCGCTACAACACCAAGTGTACATAATCAATTACCAAACTCATACACATAGCATTACGACATCAATGCACATAATAAATTGTTCACTCGTACACTTATTACAACAACATAATGCACATAATCAATTATCACAATCATGCACATATCATGACAA
Source organism: Vicia villosa (assembly GCF_029867415.1). Taxonomy (NCBI): domain Eukaryota; kingdom Viridiplantae; phylum Streptophyta; class Magnoliopsida; order Fabales; family Fabaceae; genus Vicia; species Vicia villosa. The sequence goes on from NW_026705609.1 coordinate 397,882, forward strand.
CATAATGCACATAGTCAACTATCACATAACTCTAATGTGACTCAATGAAACATGTGACACTATGCATGTGGTACCAATGTGAAATCCTAAGTTTCACCGGCCTCCGATTCATATCTCTAGAATCTAAGCCACACTTCCGATCCGGACAAGACCAAAGTCCACCAATTGTAAACATATAGTTTACGGCTTCCGATTCACTCTAGAATCCAAGCCCACTTGTGTTTCAAAGCAAATCCACCTGTGTTTCCAGGCACACTATGATATGAATGTATGTACAATATCACAAATATATGCAATTAAGATCATCTCTACCATCTTAACTTTCCGCATATCACAATAATTCAACTCTATGAATTATCCACCAATTGTACACAACATTCACAACACACACACATCATTCACATATGAGAGGCCAATTAATCAATTACGATTCACACAATCCAATTAACACTAGTAACCATACTATCTCATGTTAATTCTCATTTTTGTCAATTATACATGAACACACACTTTCCACATCAAACAATTAATTATTAGAATTAATGCTATCCAACTATTCATAAAGAATCAATATTAGCACAACATCATGGCATATACATATATTCATTCTCAACATAAACATATTCAAGCCAAAACACAATTACGGACAAATTCCCAAAATACCGTAATTTACCAATAACCGAATAATTTATCCAAGTCCAAGTATATTCCACATAAATAGTCTTATTAAATTAATTCAACTATTAATTTAATTAACCAATTAATAATCACACTATATTAATTTAATTCACTTCTATTTCTACTCCATTTCCAATTTCTAACATTCTATTGCTCAAGACAAATTTTTTTATTGAAAAGAATATCGCGCTAGCTTTCTAACGCTTCGAACGGAGACTCAAACGGAGTTACGGTTCAAAAGATATGAATTGTTAAAGTTTCAACGAAAAAGCAAACACCGACAACATACACTAACAACTCTAAACATGTCAAAATTACGCAAAAGAAATAAAAGTATGACTCTTAATAACTCAAAACAACTCTGACAACTTATTTTCAACTCTAACAACTCTATTGACAACTCTAACTATTGACAATTTTATTAAATTGTTATAATTTATTTATAAAGATTATTTAAATAAAACACAATTTCGGTCGATTCGTAAAAATCACAATTTCAACAAAATAACACCACCACGTTAATCTACTAATTAAACTTAGCTAACACGTAAATTTTCATCAAATTCCGGACAACTAATTATACCACTTAATTAAACTATTTCGATCAAACGGAACTGTTTTACATTACATTATTCCTATTATTGTTACACTTCCTATCCTACTGCTTTCCATATATTTCTATTTCATAATAATAACTCTTTTCAATTGTCATTACCATGATGCATATTATTAAGTAACAGTATGTGGGACTATTGAAATCGAAAACAGGACAGAGAATTGCTTCATTTCAATTTCCATTATATATATATACCGCTACAGTGTGTTTTACTTCATTTCAATTTTTCAATATATATAAATATATGCTCCACTACAGCAATTGAAGAAAGGAATGTATATATGTGTTAATGTATATAAGTGACTAAAGTATTCACTTAATTTTCAATACAGTAACTAGTAATAAGGTAGATACAAAGTAACTCATACCATTACAGCATAAATAAATAAAAACAAGATACAGCAGTGCACATGGAAGATGAAACCGCAACACTGTAATGAAACATATATCGCCACTTTTATATCGACATATGAAATAGAACAATGCTATAGTATCTACATTGATTTGGTATCTATATATGCCAATTAGTGATTCTCAATCATCTCCTAATTTCACCAATGTATCAATTTTTAATATCAAAATATTTTTCTAACATCATTTTTTTTATGGATTTCAATCAACCACAAACCTAATCATGTTAATCTACCCATTAACCCAATCATACTAACCCATAATAACAAGGATTCTCCCCCTTACCTCTTCAATTTCTTCAAACCCTAGCTTTTGCTCTTCTCCTCTCTTAGCCTCCTTTCATCCCTATCTCTTCTCTTGAAAATGACCAAATGAAATGATATCTCTACTCTCACTAAACCCTTACTATCTTATGGTTCATAAAATGGGCTTAAAAGATAACACCCCTATTTACTTCTAACTCTAATAAATAGGCCCAATTAGATATAATCTCTTAATATCTCTATTAGTTCAATAAAGTAAACCAACACAAATATACACATAGTCAATTAATTCAATTAATCATTATATCACCAAATAATTAAATAAATAATTAACACACTAAATAATTACATAAATACTTAACTCACCAATTAATTAAATAAATAATTAACACACCAATTAATTAAATAAATAATAAAATAGTACGATAAAATAAATACTAATTAAATCGGGCTGTTACAGAACACGTGTTCATCTTCTGGAATAGCTAGTGACAGCTGTTTTGTTTAAAAGAGATTCTGAATCAACTTGGACATATGAAACGTTAGCTATAACAGAATCAGAATATCTAACTGACTAACCATCAGAACTTCTTATAAAAAAAACTTATCATTTCAAATCTAGTCCATATATCAGAACTTCTCATCCTTTAGTTCTGGGCATAAATCCATACTGATATTCTTCATAATGAACTTAAACCTATCTTCAGCAAGGGGTTTTGTAAAGATATCAGCCTATTGATGGTCTGTATCAACAAAGTTTAAAGATAAAACACCCTTCTGAACATATTCCCTAATGAAATGATGTTTAATCTCAATATGTTTAGCTTTGCAATGTAAGATTGGATTCTTAGATAAACATATAGCAGAAGTATTATTACAGAAGATAGGAATGTCACTCTCATATATCTGATAATCTTCTAGCTGACTCTTCATCCAGAGCATCTGTGTACTACATCCAGCAGCAGCAACATATTCTGCTTCTGTTGTAGAGAGGGCAATGGTAGGTTTCTTCTTGCTGTACCAGGAGATCAGGTGACTTCCAAGAAACTGACAACTTCCAGAAGTACTTTTCCTTTCAATTCTATCTCTAGCGTAATCAGCATCACATAATCCTACTAAGTTGTATTCTTCAGATCTTTTGTAGACTAAACCAACATTAGTAGTACCTTTCAGATACCTCAGAATTCTCTTAACAGCTGTTAAGTGAGATTCTCTAGGATCTGATTGGAATCTTGCACACAGAAAAACACTGAATAAAATATCAGGTCTAGAAGCAGTAAGATATTGAAGAGATCCAATCATACCTCTGTAGAGCTTCTGATCTACCTTCTTACTTACCTCATCCTTACCTAGAACACACGTTGGATGCATAGGAGTTTTTGCTTCTTTGCTTTCTGAAAGATTAAACTTCTTCAGAAGTTCTTTCATATACTTGATTTGATGAACATATGTTCCATCAGAAGTTTGATTGATCTGGATCCCAAGGAAGTACTTGAGTTCTCCCATCATGCTCATTTCAAACTCAGCCTGCATAGACTTAGCAAACTCCTTTCCAAGTGTAGCATTAGAGGTTCCAAAGATAATATCATCAACATAAATTTGGCAAACTAAAATATCCTTTTTAAAGGTTTTACAAAAGAGAATAGTATCCACTTGTCCTCTAGTGAAACCATTATCCAGAAGGAAAGAGCTTAATCTTTCATACCAAGCTCTAGGAGCTTGCTTCAGGCCATATAATGATTTCTTTAATTTGAAAACATGTTCTGGAGACTTAGAGTCTTCAAAACCAGGAGGTTGGTGGACATATACTTCCTCATCTATATAACCATTTAAGAAGGCACTCTTAACATCCATCTGATATAGAGTGATGTTATGTTGAGTGGTGTTATACCCAAAATTTGCCCGCATCTTTTTTCAAGGAGAAGACAACAGACCTCTGTCTAAAAATTTGGAGTTTTATATAATCTTGGATTTTATTTCATAAATATCCTGATTTTATGAATACTCAGTTTTTAGAATGTTTTTATACGGTATTTTGGTTTGTTGTTGAATTTATTCTAACACAAACGCCAAATACTGTTTATCACTTCACACGCTGTTTATTTGAGATTTATTTTCAGATAAATAATACTGACACAGTTGGTACAGAATTAAATTTTGCAGGCACAGAGATCGGGGATTCAGACTGTACTGGTAACAATTAAATTATTATTGGTTTTTTGTTTCCCGCTAATTTTTTGTACTATATTATTTTCAAATCTCTTTCTTTTAAATCAAATCCTAACTTTATTCCATACACTTTCTTTCAAATCCTACTACCACTCAAACTTTCCTTTTTTGTACGGTATCACTTCATTCCCCAACGTCTCCATCCTTCTTTTCACTCTATATATATACCCCTCATTTTTTCCATAAATTCTCACATCAAATTTCACTCATCTCCCAAATTTCTATCTCATAATTATTTTCTCTTCTTCCCCGGAAAAAATGGCAAAGTGGGCAGATACGTGTTTTCTTGTGGTCATTACTGTTTTTGTGGTGATCATGTCCTTTTTCTGTCTGCATAATCCTGAAAAATGCGGACCTGGGATGCTTGCACTCCCGTACATCTATATATTGTTGTTTATAGCATGGGTTTTTAATCGTCGTACTTAAAGTTTGTCGTATCTTTCGCTTTCAAATAACGTACCGTTCATTATATCTGTCGTACTATTCGTTATATTATGTAATATTTGTACTGTCAGTATTAAATATTGTATTGTCTATTGTACTGTCACTTAATTATCGAGATAATATTATGTGTGTTTATTGCTAGTTAAATATTTATTTTTCTGTGCATTAAATCCTTCTCAAGATTATTATCAGTAATTTCGTTCGCGTACAGTATATTTTATTTATTTATTATGTTTGTGTTTTTCTAACAACTCATGTAAATAATTTTCACCATTAACACAACAAAAACAAAAAGAAAAAATTAACTTTAACTGTTACGTTAATACCCAGACAGCCAGTTAACAGTCAAACCCGCTGACAGCACGATTCTCCGTGTTTGTACTATCAGTCAAATCAATCTTTTGCATTTCAAAATTCCAATATTTTTGTTCTAGAAGTCTTCTGATAATCACATGATTAGCAGAGACTCAACACTGCACAAAAATCAGGTACGCTTAACTGTTTCCTACACAAACAGTCCCTAACTAGGTTTTTTGTTTTTTTCAGGAGAACAAGTTTTTTGAGACCTCAAATGGATTTCATGGATCTCCATATGTCTCAAAGTACCACCAGACAAATTTTCAAACTTCGATTCGCTCGGACGCACAGTCAACAGCTCAAACAGTCAACAGACGACCAGTTTGACCGAAAAGGCAACAGACAGTCAAAAAATGAAATTTTTTTGTCAACATCCATATTTTGTCAAAATATTTATCATTTTATCAATGGTTGATCATAATTCATCAAGAAAAGTTCAGAAATCGACAAAACTCTAAGTTTCAAAATTAGGGTTTTCTCCTAAAAAGTCAACTGAGCTTTGACCGGCCATAACTCTCTCCTCGTTCATCCAAAAAATTCCAACCAAAGCTTATTTTAAAGGAAATTCAATTATATTTCAAATTAAATTGGTCCCATGGTCATTGGATTTACCATTTGGAAAATATGAGCCAAGACATTACAGGTCATTTTCAAAGTCAACAAAAAGCAGTTTTTTGTCAAAGCCCATAACATCAAGATAACTTCTCCAAATGCAAAAAAGCTTCCAAAGTAGCTTGTAGAGGACATCTTGAGGTTTCTAAAAAGTACAAGAACTCCTTCATATGATCAAAATTGAGGGATTTATGCCTTGTTGAATTTGGTCATTTTTTGGGAAAATGCATGAAACTAGGCCCATGATCCAAACATGATTCTAATGATGTTAAAGGCCTCCCATGGCCAACATTAGGCCCATGACATTTTTATTTCTTTTTTTAATTTAATTTTATTTCATTTAAAGTTAAATTAAAAAAGAAATGGTTCAAGATAATGATTCAATGCTTTGTCCTTAGCATGAGCCACCAAGTTTGATCCAAATTCTGCAGCATAGAGGTAAAGAAGACCTATGGCAAGAGGGGTGAAGAAAATTAAAGCCATGGCCAAGAAATTCAAAGCTTTTATTATTAAAAAAATCCAAAGTTCAAAGACACTCAAGAGCTTGGTAGCTTAGGATTGCAGCACTCATATTGCTTATAAATGACATGAACACTTCAACAACAAGGGACACACGAAAGCATAGCCTAGAAAACACCTTCAAAAAACTCAAAAATATCAAACACTTTGTAATTTTCGTTTTGTTATTTCTAGCTTACATCAATAAAAAACAATCATCCAAATCATCTTCTGGGATCATATAGAGTAAGATTGAGACCTTAACCAAGTCCCACAATACCCAGAACACATGTATATAGTTCTTCATGTTCATACATTTGTGATTTTCGTTTTCGTATGTGTACTTAGTTTTAATAAGAACTAACAATTCTAATGTGTTTGTGAGGTAAAATATAACAGGTCTAACGTGGAACATGTAGGATTAGGTGCCTGAAACAGGTTCCACCATTTTTGACCGAGTTTGTGTTAGAAGCTTCGTATCTCATGAACCAGGAACTTTCAGGCCACAAAACCATCACCAATGGAATCGCAGCCCTCGAATTAGGGGGGTAGGGTTCCTTTTGAACGTTTATTGTCCTTGTTTTTGCAGGTGGAAGGTTGAGGTCGCCGGAGAAGACGACCGAAGGGTTGACTCCGGCGTCGCTGACTTCCTTGACTAGGTCAAGGCTTGCATGGCGGAGGAAAGAGCTCTGATTGGCTCTGGTTTAAATCCTGGTCCCACGTGAAATTTTTTTTAAACTTGCAGATCCAGTGTTTTTAATCCCACACACTTAGGATGCACCCTATCATTTGAAGCCCTCAGATCACATTAATTCAAGATCCAGCGCACCTGATCACACCTTCCATATCATAGACCCTCCGGTCTACCACACTTGATCCAAATTTAATATATTTTCTATTTTATTTAATTTTCTTTTGCAAAATTATTTAAAAATAGTTTAAAAAATCAAAAAAAATATGCAAAAAATATTTTTAGGGTGATAAAATATTGTATTAATTTTTGACACAAAAATATTTTATTTTTCTTAATAATTAAAATATTTTGTTTAATTAATTAGATAATACTTATATATTTATCTTTTAATTAGTTCTAGCCTATAAAAAAATCAGAAAAAATATTTTTCTTTTTATTAAATTAAGTTTATATATTATAAACTAATTTTGTACATATTTGGAATATTTTTTTTTCTTTAAGCTTAATTTATGTGTATAATTATTTGTATAATTATATATTAATTAACTTAATAGTCTCCAAAAAAAATTCAAAAATCACAAAAAAATTAATTTTGTTTTAAAATTAATTAACAAACAATTTGAACATATTTTAGACTTAATTTTTTAGGTTTAAATTTTATTTCTAATTCTTAACCTTTTAATTAAGTTAATTATGCATTAATTTTAATTAAAATCAACCATCCAAAAATCCAAAAATATTTTCCCTTTATCTTATTGCAATTTAAATTCATAGATAAGTGTATAGGTTGTCAAATTCATGTAAATAGCGTAGTTTACATTTCTCGCACAATCGATGTAATAGCGTAGATTTACTTTCCGCATTTTACATTCCCGCACTTTAATTTCTGTACATATAAAACTGCGTGTATGTAAAGAATAATAACTGAAGCGCTAGATCACTAATCTCAAGACGAAAAACATATCTGAAAACAAAACACAATCACACTTGCACCTCTTAGGGTAATCCCTCAGTTACTCTTTTCAAAATCAATTGTACTGTTTCAAATACAATTCAAATTTTTCTTCTGTATCCAGTCAAGGAATTTTTTTTAAAGAAATAGGAAAGAACCTTATAAACTTAGGGTATACTTCTAATTGCTTGCTCAATCAAAAACAACAAAAGTTCTCACATACCACTGTTTTTCCAAAACAAACTTTCAAAAAGACAAAACTTTGTATATATCCAAACAAGGATCATTACGAAGTGAAAAATCTTTTTTTCGAACCATCAAAATATCTTTCGAAAGATAAACACTTTGTATACATCCGCACAAGGATCATTACAAAGTTAATTCTTTACAAAATATTTAAAACCACATACAAGCATTTCAAAGCAAGAAAAACGATTCAAACAAGTGAGCTAAGCAATTAAGAGCCCATGGATAACCATGGATACAAAGGGTGCTAACACCTTCCCTTTGTATAACCTACCCCCGAACCCAAAATCTCTTTAAGGTCTTTTTTCTGTTTCTTTTATAAACCTTTCCTTAATTGGATAAAATAAAAGTCGGTGGCGACTCTCTGATTTTCACAACTCAAAAATAAAAGAAGAGTCAGTTCGCATCCCACAAAAAAAAAACCGAGGATTACAAGTGGCAAAAGAAATTAACAAGCGAATAGATTCTAACCTAGCCACTGATGCAAAGGTTTCTGTATAGTCTATGCCTTCTTGCTGACTATAGCCCTGAGCAACCAGTCTGGCTTTGTTTCTTACAAGTTCTCCTTTTTTGCTTAGCTTGTTTCTGAAGACCCACTTGGTTCCAACGATGTTGAATCCTTTTGGTCTAGGAACAAGATCCCATACGTCATTCCTTGTAAACTGATTGAGTTCTTCTTGCATGGCAATTATCCAGTCAGCATCCTCCAGAGCTTGATCAACAGAAGTTGGCTCGATAAGAGATACTAGACCAAATTGACATTCTGCATTGTTCTTAAGGAATGATCTGGTTCTGATAGGATCTTCTTTCTTCCCAAGGATAACATCTTCTGAGTGAGTAGAGGTGAGTCTAGAAGATCTTCTGATAGTTGGTTCTTCTGAAATTCTGAGATTTTCTAATGAAGCAGCAACTTGATCTTCTGATACTTTGCTTCTGGGTTCTTCAGCTTCTGAGTTAGAGACTTCAATATCTGCAAAATTCTCAAACTGCTTTGGCTTTTCAAGACCAAGCTTATCATCAAATCTGATATTGATTGATTCTTCAACAATCAATGTTTCAGTATTGTATACTTTGTAGCCTTTTGAGCGTTCAGAATATCCAAGAAGGAAACACTTCTGTGCCTTAGAATCAAACTTACTCAGATGATCTTTAGTGTTCAAAATATAACATATACATCCAAAAGGATGAAAATAAGAAATGTTGGGCTTTTTTTTCTTCCACAATTCATAAGGAGTCTTATTAAGAATAGGTCTTATGGAGATTCTATTCTGAATATAACATGCAGTATTTATTGCTTCTGCCCAGAAATGCTTAGCCATATTGGTCTCGTTGATCATGGTTCTGGCCATTTCTTGTAGAGTCCTATTCTTTCGCTCTACAACTCCATTTTGCTGTGGAGTTCTAGGGCAAGAGAAATCATGGGCAATGCCATTTTCTTTGAAATAAATCTCAAAGAATCTGTTCTCAAATTCGCCACCATGATCACTTCTGACCTTTATGATTTTACACTCTTTCTCAGATTGGATCTGAGTGCAGAAGTCAAAGAATACTGTATGAGACTCATCCTTGTGTTTCAAGAACTTTACCCATGTCCATCTGCTATAATCATCTACGATGACTAATCCATATTTCTTTTTTCTGGCAGATGCTGTTTTGACTGGTCCAAATAGATCAATGTGCAGAAGTTCTAGCGGCCTAGAGGAAGAAACAGACATAAGGCTAGTCACCTTCTGCTTATCAAGATCTGAAAGATCAATCTTATAAATGTTGTTTTTTCTCTTGCCTGTAAATAGGATTGAGCCATCCTTCTGACTTACAGCCTTGCAAGACTTTTGATTGAAGATTATGTCATAACCATTGTCACTTAATTGACTTATGGACAATAAGTTATGCGCTAATCCTTCTACAAGAAGTACATTAGTTATGGAAGGAGAGTTACCAATACTTATGGTTCCAGAGCCAATAATCTTGCCCTTCTGATCTCCTCCAAACTTGACTTCACCAGCGGACTTAAGCACCATGTCTTGGAACATAGACCTTTTTCCCGTCATGTGCCGCGAGCACCCAGAGTCCAGGTACCATGACATGTTTTGCTTTGTCTTCTTTGCTGCCAAGGATATCTGCAACAGAAATGATCTTCTCCTTAGGTACCCATATTTTCTTGGGTCCTTTCTTGTTAGTTCTCCTCAAGTTTTGATTGAACTTGGGTTTAACATGATAAACAACAGGAGGTACAACATGATATTCCTTAGTTTGAGCAACATGATATTTTCTATTTTGTGTCACATGCTTCTTTGTGTGTTTAATGTGAAAGCTTTTAGCATGTGAAGTGAGCCTAATATCATGGGAGTGGCCATACTTGAACTGATCATACAATGGCTTGTATGTGATTTTCATATCATCTACAGGTTCAAGTTTGTATGGGGTTTCACCCTCATAACCTATGCCAACTCTCTTATTTCCACTAACAGCATATATCATAGAGGCAAGTTAACTTCTACCAATACCTCTAGATAATAACTTCCTGAAACTCAAGTCATATTCTTTAATAATATTGTTCAAGCTTGGAATAGATTTTTCTGAACCAGAAGATGACTCAGCATCTTTGGATAGTTTTAAAACTTTTTCTTTGAGTTTAGAATTTTCTAATTCAAGCTTCTTAGTTTCAGATACAAAGAGCTTTCTCAGCTTTTTGTATTTGATACTAAGCTTAGCCTTGATTTCAATAATTTCAGCTAAACTAGAAGCTAGCTCATCTCTAGATAGTTCAGAAAATACCTCTTCAGAATCAGAGTCTGATTCTGATGTAGATTCTGATTCAGCATCCACAGTAGCCATCAGCGCTATGTTGGCTTGCTCGTCTTCAGAGTCTGATTCTGATTCTGATGAATCTGAATCATCCCAAGTTGCCATAAGACCTTTCTTCTTCTGGAACTTCTTCTTGGGTTTCTCCCTCTGAAGCTTTGGACACTCACTCTTGTAATGTCCTGGCTCCTTGCACTTAAAGCACGTGACCTTCTTTTTGTCAGATCTTCTGAGTCCAGAAGATTCTCCTCTTTCAGGCTTTTTAGAACTTCTGAAGTTCTTGAACTTCCTTTGCTTACTCTTCCAGAGTTGGTTTACCCTTCTGGAGATCATGGACAGTTCATCTTCTTCTTCTTCTTCTTCTGATTCTTCAGAATCTTCTTCCTCCGCCTGAAAAGCGTTAGTGCATTTTTATTCAAAGATTTTAAAGCAATAGACTTACCTTTCTTTTGAGGTTCATTAGCATCCAGCTCTATTTCATGACTCCTCAAAGCACTGATCAACTCTTCCAAAGATACTTCATTTAGATTCTTTGCAATCTTGAATGCAGTCACCATTGGGCCCCATCTTCTAGGCAAGCTTCTGATGATCTTCTTGACATGATCAACCTTTGTATATCCCTTGTCAAGCACTCTTAATCCAGCAATTAGAGTTTGAAACCTTGAGAACATTGTTTCAATGTTTTCATCATCCTCCATCTTGAAGGCTTCATACTTCTGGATTAATGCAAGAGCTTTTGTCTCTTTGACTTGGGCATTTCCTTCGTGAGTCATCTTTAAAGATTCAAAGATGTCATGGGCAGTTTCTCTGTTTGATATCTTCTCATATTCAGAATGAGAAATAGCATTCAGCAGAATAGTCCTTGACTTATGAGATTTTTGAATTATTTCTTTTGATCATCACTCATTTCTTGTCTTGACATCTTTGCTCCACTAGCATTTACTGGATGTTTGTAACCATCCACAAGCAAGTCCCATAAATCACCATCTAGACCAAGAAAGTAACTTTCCAATCTATCTCTCCAGTATTCAAAATTTTCACCATCAAATACTGGTGGTCTAGAGAATCCATTTCCATTGTTGTGTTGATCATTTGAAGTAGATGTAGAAGTGGATGTAACAATATCAACCATACTGACTTAGTGTTTTTCTCACCCTGAATCTTTTTCTAACACGGTTAAGTGCTTGCACCTAGAACCGGTGCTCTGATACCAATTGAAGGATAGAAAAACACTTAGAAGGGGGGGGGGGGTTGAATAAGTGTAACTTTAATAACTCTTAAGATAAAAACAATGAACACAATATTTTTATCCTGGTTCGTTGTTAACGAAACTACTCCAGTCTACCCCCTTAGAGTGATTTACCTCAACTGAGGATTTAATCCACTAATCAATCTTGATTACAATGGTTATACACTTAGAAACACTCTAAGTCTTCTAGAGTATACTGATCACACCTTGATCACTCTAGGAAATCAACAGTTAGAAACTTCTAAGTCTTCTAGAGTCTACTGATCTCACTGATCACTCTAGGAACCTTTTACAAATCAATGTAAAATAAATGATTACAAAAGTATGAATTTGCTTCTTAGAAAGCTATAATAACAACTGTGATATTTCTCTTAAGTTCTAATCTTAACACTCACTAAATATTACAAAGTATGTGAGGTTGAAGATGAAGTTCTTGAGTATTGATTTCAGCATCGTTTTGGTATTCTTGCAAGAGTTGTATATATATTTCTGATCAGAACTTCATATATATAGGCGTTTGAGAAGATGACCGTTGGAATGCATTTAATGCGTTGCGTGACTGGACAGCTTTGCATTTAATGTTTTCACTGTTTTGTCAACTACCTCGAGCCATGCTTTTCTCTGCTTTTACTGACTTTGCCTTTTGTAGCTTATAACGTTCCTTTTGTCAGTCAGAGATTAGGCTTCATAGCCTGTCATCTAGTACTAACTTCTGATCTCAGATTTTGTGAATACAACGCTTGAATAATCAGAATCAGAGTTACAGCTTGGTGCAGAGCATCTTCTTGTCTTCTGACTTTGAAGTGCTTTAGCATGATACCATAAGAACTTCAGTGCTTCTTCTTCTGATCTCAAGTTCTTCTGATGCTTCATAGACCATGTTCTGATTCTGCTTGACCATCTTCTGATGTCTTGCGAGAGATTGTTCTGATGTTGCAATCCAGAATCTTCTGACTCAGTGCTTCTTAGTGCTGAATTGTGCATACTCCATATATATTTCCTGAAATGGAAAATGCATTGGATTAGAGTACCACATTGTCTTATACAAAATTCATATACATTGTTATAATCAAAACAAGAATATTGATCATAACAAATCTTGTTCTAACAAATATATCATCAACAAGTTAGGTGTTCCAAACCTAATATTCATGTTCATGTTGCTTGTACCTCCCTCAAGGTCTCTTATAGTGAATATTGTTATTTTGAAAGTAGTTTCTCTAGACACATGATAGGAGAAAGAAACTATGTTACGGTTGATGATGGTTCTAAAATAAAAATTATTGAAAAAGGAAAGTTAAACTATTCTAGTATTCCCTACCTTAAAAAGGTTTTACGTGTTGATGGTCTCACTACTAATCTTATTAACATCAGTCAATTTTATGATCAAAAGTTATGTCTCAAGTTTGATAGTATAGAGTGCACAACTACAGATCAACAACATACTCAACTTATGAAAGGATCCAGATCTTTATGAGAAGAGACAATCTTAAACTTTTCATATCTCTAAAAGTGTTGAGAAAATGAATGAACATGCCATTAAGAGAAAGATATTCAGACAGAGGAAGATTACTGCTAATTACATTGATGAGCAGAATGTTGAAGATCATGTTACTGACATCATGGATGACATTAAAGATTAATAAACAAAGTTGTTGCACAAAAAACTTAGTCACTTAAATCTTAGAGGTATAAGGAATATTGCCTCAGAATAGGCGATCATTGGTCTTCCTGATCTCAAAATTGAAGAAGGTAATATGTATGATGACATTCGAATTGGGAACCAAACAGGGCTGTTACATAAGAAGTTTAAACATGAATTACTTCATAAGGATCTTGTGGGACCCATGCAAGATGACACTCTTAGAGAAAAGACAAATGTATTTGTCTATAATGATAACTACTCTTGATTTGAGTTTATTCATGAGAAGTCTGATACCTACACTGTTTTTGAAGCTCTTTGCCATCACTTAGAACGTTTAAAAGGAGAAGAAATTGGCAAGATCATTCACATTTGAAGTGATCGTGGTAGAGAACTTGAGAGCTCTAACGTCTACTTATTCTGCATCATTAAAGGGATTGATCATGGTTTTTACACTACCTTCTCACCCCAGGAAATTGGGATTGTCGAAAGGAAGAACAATACCTTGCAATAAATAGCGAAAGTCGTGATTTATTACATAAAACTTCCTATTGAGGTTCCTTTGATTTTTGGAATTTTGATTGATATAAAACAGGATATTGTGACTGTTGGAGTGGAAATTGGTGTTCCTCCTAGTCTATTTAATTTCAGCTATAAACTATGTATTGAGAAACATGTCTTAGACATTATTCTTCACACTATTCCATATTTTTACAAGTCTGATTTGTCTGCTGGTGAAAATGTTCTTTATGTCCCGCTCATGTATTGGCCTGTTAGAAGCCATCTACTTAAATTTATAATGTAGGAATCTAAGGCCATACAAAAAATAATTGCTACATCCATAACTATAAACGGTGTGGTTGAAGGCCTTATTTAAAAGTTGAATCAAAAGAATATGGGTATGTCATCTTCTCAAACTATTGTACAAGATGTTGAGAAATATATTAAGACATTGGTTGTGGATGAAGACCTGGAAAGTACTGATAGCAGGTCGTATATAATGTTTACCAAAGGCACAAAATCAATGATGGAAACCATAAATGTTGTTAATGATGTTTGTTGTACCCTAATTTTTAACCCTGAGATCCCACGTCATTTTGAAAATAGTGTGATCATCGTTATCACCATTTTCATCATTCATAATCAATCATGCATCATTTACTAACCAAAAATATGCAAAAAGATTGTGTTTACTTGTTGCTTATTTCCCAAGGTAGGTGATTGATCAAGAGATTCAAGCAATTAGGTTTTTGAGGCCCATAACAGAGCTCAAGATTTCTCATATGCTCAAGTGATTCCCCTCATCAACATCCAATCCCAAGTGTGGTTCAAATCAAGATCAATAACTTTCAAATTCATTTGGTGCACAATTAGGGTTTTTGACCTAATTCTCTAGAAAGTTGACTTTTGGTCAATGCATGGTTCCATGGCTCAAATCATGATTCAAGGATCTCTAATGCCTTATTACAGTCCACTCCTAACATCCATTTAGTTGGAAGAACCTGATTCAATTAATACTTGCAAGAAATCAATTCATCTGGAAAAAGTTAACTATTCAAGATCACCTTTGACTTTTGAGGAATTTTGTCAACCATGGACTTTTAAAGATCAAAATCATGAATGTATGTTTATTGAAGTCATTTGATCAAGAAAAATAAATAAAATTAAGGAAATCAAGAAATTCAACAAAATTCAAAGTTGAAGAATTTCTAAACACTTAGAAATTTTTTAAGTGTTTTATGCTTAAAAAGCTCCAAACTTCATGCTCAAGATTCACCAAGATCCAAGATGAATTAGAAAAAACTCACAACATGAAAGTTGTAGATCTTGATCCAAACTACAACTTTGCTAATGACAAATCTTTCCCTAAAAATGATCCATTTGGGAGATATGAGCTCATGAAGTTTCATTCAACACTTAGAAAAATTTTCAAAGTGTTTTTGAACTAGATTTTCACTAACTTGATGGGCATTTTACACTAAGATGCAAGATGAATTTGAGGAAACACAAAACATGAAAGTTGTAGAGGATATTCAGGGTTTTCTAAAAAGTATTAGAACTCCTTCATAGCATGTTTGAGCTGAGATTTTCGAATTAAAGAAGAAGGCACCATGGAAGTTGTTTTCAAGGTCATTCCCACGTTAGAAATTCATGTCCAAACTATTCCATACCTCAAGATCTCTGGTTGCATACCTACATTGCTTCCAAATATCACCTTAATCAGATATTTACACAAATCTAATATGCATTACCCAAGTGTTAGAGCCTTTGTTCAAGATTCATACCATTTGTGTACAAAAGTCATGACTTTCATTTGATAAAGCATTGCTTTTTCATTTTGTCATTGCATTGAGCTCCCAACTAGTTTTCATCTTAGCAAAACCAAGCTTAAAGACATCAAGCAACCTCTTTGCACCCAACAACTCCAGAGCATGCTTGCACTTATCCATTGGAACCATCATCTTCATGTAACTTGAAACATTAAAAGAAACCAAACCATAACTTCATGACTTGCAATTCTGTTTACCTCAAACTCTCAAGCCTCTTGCACATAAATAGAGAGGTCATATTCACAACAAAGACACCAATTCACAGCACTAAAACACCTCCAAACTCTCCCAAATTCAGAATTGGTCAAAAACTCCATTTCTTGACCCTTGAAATCCTTATCATTGAAACTCTTCACTCTTTCAATTTCTCTACAAGTTAACCATCCAAACACATTCCAAACATCATATAGAGCTTTCTGTATGCATCAAAAACCAACTGAAACACCTTAATCAAGATCTCATAACCTCACTTGTTCATCACTCCAAATCGGGTTGGGCAGAAGGATTGAGACACTTTAAATCCAAAGTGAGCATTGCAAAAGCTTCCTCGGAGCTCAGTGAAGCTATTCAGATCATCACAACATCTCTACAAGTCCATTAATCTAGGTTTAGATTTTGAGTTTTAGAGGTAAGTTGTCCAAACTTGAACTCTACTAATTGTGTATCTTTTTCAATAAATCTCGATACCATTTTGTTCAGCATCATGTAAGGATTAAAAGCCTTCTGTTGGTGTTCATTTATTGTTGCTATGGATCATTTAATTTCATTTTGAAGTTTTAGGGTTCTTAGTGTTTTCTGGAAAATTCTTGAGTTAAAGTTAAAATAAATTCATGAATGATACATGGTTGGATTTGTCTTGAAAAATCACACAACTTTCATGTTTACCTTTTCAAAATTGGTTGAGAAATGGCTAAGGTCGAATTTCCAGAAATCTTGTTCTTGAGGTTGAAGATGAAGTTTTGAAAATTTGAATTCATGACTTGTTTTAAAATATAATGTTATAGAAGCGTGTTTTATATTTGATGTATCACCACCCCAGTAGTTAAAACACACGTACTCATGTAACTTTGTCCCTAAGGGTGCGGGTTCGATCCCCCCTTTTACCACTTTGTGCAATTTCTTTTATTTTATGATTTCACACACTAGTTTCACTACTTATTTATCTGTTTGTGCCTAATGACTAAAACAAACACTTGGCCTGGTGGCTAAGGTTTTAGCATGTGAACAAAAGGGTGTGGGTTCAACTCTCACCAAAGCCAAACCTTAATTTTTATCACTAGTTTATTTTAGTAACTTTGATCATTTGTTTAAAATACCAAACCAACTTATTTTTAAGTGATTTTTTTAACACTCCCATATTTATGGGATATGCTTTGTGAATATATTTTCAAAAGTCCAAAAATATTTTATTTTTATTAACTTTTAATTAATTACAAAAAATGGTATTTTAATACCTTTAAAAATGCTTTTCTTCAAAGATATTTTCAAATAATTTTGTCCAGTGACTTGTATACTTTTGTGAACCAATTAGGGCTAAGTTAAAGTCAATCTTGAAGATATTAAACATGTCCCCTTAGTTGATCCATTTAGGGTTTTGTTTCTTTAAATTTTAAAATGATTAGGCTTAGGATAATGTACATACACTAAAACCCTAATCTAAGATCCCTTTGATCTTTTGATCTTAATGCCACACCATGTTGATATTAACTTGTTTCTATGATCTCTCCTTGTTTATCCACTTGTACATATGCTTGGTGGTTTACATCTTTTTACCTTTGTACATTTGGTTATGCTATTATTTTTGTGTATATATATATATATATATATATATATATATATATATATATATATATATATATATATATATATACATTATTTACTAACCACATCCATGAGACATTTATCCATCATCACATCATGAAATGATCTTGAGTTATATCAATCCTTTTATTCATCAAACTTTTATCTTTGAGCTTATACATTGATATTGTTAAACTCACCCTTGATTGTATGCATGATAAACATGTTATATCACACACACCACTTAAGATATTCACCATGGGTGATTGCTTAAGGTGTGGCCTAAAATCCAAAAGAATGAGAATGGTATTGACTAAAATTGTCAAGGTACTCACTCTCTTTTCCAACTCTTTTAATTTATGCTTAGTATTGTTAAAGCTATGCACCCCTTGTTTTAAAATGGTTTTGTATTGTTAAAGCTCAACCTTTTTAAATCAACCCTAGGTTTTGTATTGTTAAAGCTCAACCATTTTAAATAAACCATAGGTTTTGTATTGTTAAAGCTCAACCAATCTCTTTTAAAATACCCTTTTCCTTGTATTGTTAAAGCTTGGCATCTTTTAAAACTTGTTAAGTATTGTTAAATCTTAACATATTAAAAACCCGTTGAATATTGTTAAAGCTCAACACCTAAAAAGATTTTGCCACTTGGCTCTTTATTTTCCTTTTAAGTGGAACTAAAAAAGCTCTGACTTCCCTATTGCACTTAAGGGGTATGTGGGCCTAAGATGCGATGTCTTATCGAGCTCACTTTTAAAAAAAATTCGTTTCTCATCCTCCCACTCTATATAAACAAAAAACACAAAAAAAATAGTTTTATAACAATAATAACAAATATATATTTCAAAAAAAGGTTCCTACGGAGTACAGTAGATGTGAGGGGTGCTAATACTTTCCTCTTGTATAACCAACTCCCGAACCAATATCTCCGATAAGTTTATTAGTTTTGATTTTAAAAAACTTCTATGGGTTTTATTTCGCTCTTTTTCCATTTCCTTTGGAAGCAATAAAGCGCGGTGGTGACTCTACTAAAATATTTGAGCCACGAGGGCTTTAGTCTCAAAATTTCATCACCATAATGTTCACACTGAAATGACTCCCAATGAAGATGAAGATTCTGATCTCACTGGTCATGATGTTGAGCAAGTTGTTCCTAACAATATAGGAAACATCGTGTTGTTGCTGAAGACGATGGAAATTCATATGATGATGAAAATAGTGCAACTAAAAGAAAGGAACCATAAGAAAACATTAAGAAGAGTTATCCTATTGAAAACATTATAGGGTATGTAGATGAATTCTTCACCACACGAAGAAAAGACCCAAAAAAGCTTGTTCATTTTGAAAGAAACAAATCATGTGAACATGTTCATAGACCAAGTTATGAAAATATCATTGGGATACAGTGGATTTACAAGAATAATTCTAATGAGAATGAGGTTGTTACTAGAAACAAAGCACGACTTATAGCATAAGACATTGCTCAACATTGAGAAGGATGATCATGTGGAAGTTAGTCAGGATGCTACTACTTATGTCAACAATATTGAAAGAATCATTATGAAAGACAATGAAAATCTTACAATAGTTTAAATTTATGTTGATGACAATGTGTTTTGAGGGATGTCACGTAAGATGTTAGATCATTTTGTTCAATAAAGGCAAGCTGAATTCAAGATGAGTGTGGTAGGAGAATTTACCTAATTTCTGGGTTTTCAAATGAAGCAAATGAAGGATTGCATCTTTGTTTCCAAAAATTAGTATGCTAGAAACTTTGTGAAGAAATTTGAGATGGAAAATAGTAGGCAAAAATGTACTTCCATTGTTACTCATGTCAAGCTCTCTAAAGATGAACAAGGTGTAATTGTTGATCAAAGCCTATACAAATGTATGATGGTTAGACTCTTATATCTCACTTTCAATCGTCCTAACATTAATTTCTATGTTGATGTGTATGATCGCTTTTAAGCCAATCCTAAAATTACTCATCTTACTCAAGTCAAGTGAATCATTAAGTACATTAGTGGAACATCTGACTATGATCTTTTATAATCTTGTGATACCAACTCTTCTCTAGTTAGATAGTGTAATATTGACTGGGAGAAGTAGAGTATATTGTTGTTGGAGTAGTTGGGCTCAACCATTATGGAGTAATCAAATGCTCAAAGATGTGACACAGGATGTTATGACATTATACAGTGATAACCACAACAAAAAAAATTGTTGTTTTAAAAGTTTCATAAAGATTACAATTTTACGTTTTCTCTTATGCGCTTCAAACTAATCTCTGAATCAGCAACTTCCTCTGCAAATTTGTTGAGTCAATCTGAAAGCATGATAGGAACAATGAAATGGATCAATACTTAGGGTATTCTAAATAATACATCAAAGAAAATGCATGAAAAATCCGTTGTAGTTATAAAAGCTAATGGAATTTGTATAAAAGGCATAACGATTAGAGAAAAGGCTTATGGTAAGTCCAAAGATGTTTCTTCTCTCTTCAAGTCTAAGGATGTTCAAGGTAAAACCTTTAAAACGTTTATATTGTGTGATATTATTGTTAATGTTTACCACAATCAAGTTGTTATTGATATAATATATGCCTTTAATGGTTATGATAATTCTCCTCTTAAGACACTATTATAAAAAGCACATCTAACGTCGGACGGGAAATACATTTTACCTCGGCTACGGAAGCGAGGTAACGAAGATCGTCATGAAAAGCTACTACTTTACACCTTGGTTATTTATACACCAAGGGGTAAAGTTATTTGCACGTGGGTTTGACCCCTAGCATTTGCATTTTAATTATTTTTAGAACTAGATGGCGCGCCCAATATTAACACTCAGTGTTTTGTAGAACAGAGGTAATATCTCAATATCATTACCTCGGTTTTATCGAAAAATCGAGGGGTTAAGTTTTTTTGTACTGTCGTTTCCACTTGTATTACAGAACCATATTTTGCAGATTCCTGGGAACACAAACATTGTACATTTTGCCAATTTCTCAATCTAAAACATTGTACCACAAATATTAATTGATTACACCAAATGAAAACCCAAAATGGCACACACTTTATAATTTTACATCAAAACTAAAACACATGATCAACCGACAAAAGCAATAACCAAAATGGAAAGTTTTATAGGTTGTCCAATAGGATTTGTCATTGGTCATTAAGCACCTATAATTTGAACAATGTTTGAAACTAATTAGGATAATCAACAACAACTTTAAATCTATAGTACAATGATTAAAAAGGAGTAAAATGATTAATTATAAATTACTAAGGGATATAAAATATTTACTTATTGGTTTTTCCGTATCCCCTTTTCTTGATCACGATGAATATCATGCACATCATCTGAATCATTTTCTTCAGATGATTGACGTACATGTGTTGCTAAATAAGGCGTCTCATAGTTAAAATCGTAATTTTAATCAGTACTATCGGGAAGATGTTTTCATTGAAGAACAATTGTCCATCTAATGTTAGAAGGATCAGTGACATAAAAAACTTGTTTTGCTTGGGTTTCCATGATGAATGGGTCATTCTTATAATTAGCCTTTCGAATATCAACTCATTTGAGTCCTAATTCATCGGTTTCTACACCAGTGTTACTATCAATCCACTTGCACTTAAATAAAGGCACTATAAAAGAAACATAGTCAATCTCCAAAATCTCCTGACCTACCCCAGTGTACGCTCTAAATGCTAATACAAGATTGTTATCTTTGGAACTAGAAAAGTACATGGATTTATCGTCAACCATAACCCTACTATTTTGCATGGTGTTACAATCATCCTTTGATTTTGAATAGAATGAATATTTACTAATGTCGTACACACTCAAAGTAATTACATTAAATTTAGGCATACGTGACAACCATTTGCAAGTATCCTATGCACTACTCTCTTTTGAAATACTTTCATTAAACCAAGTTATGAAAGTTTTGTTATGCTCTGTCAACAACCATTTTTCATTCGTTTAGGGGAAATTTTCCTTTATAAGACTTTTGTGAGTGGTCAAGTAAGGTTTAACTTAACTAAGGTTATTCAATATATACAAATGTGCTTGAAGAACTACTCTTCGATTAAATTTCTTAAAATTTAAACCTTAAATACCTTTCCCATCATAAAATCCATCATGACAAGACTCAAGAATTTCTATAAAATTCGCTTCTAACAAATAGTTTGTACAAAACTCAATGGCTTCTTCTGTAATGTACCTTTCTACGATTGAAGCTTCTGGACGGTGATTATTCTATATATTCTGTTTAAAAATCTTCATGTAACGCTCTATCGAATACATCAACTATAAGTAAGCTGGACCACAAATTCTAATCTCCCTTACTAGATGAACAACTAAGTGAACCATAATATCAAAGACTGATGGAGGGAAAAACATCTTTAATTGGCACAAGATTATTACATCTTCGTGTTCCAAGTCATCTAAATTTCTAGGATCTAATAACTTTACTATATATAACATTGAAGAAAAAGCACAATCTGGTTATAGTTACTCTTACATTTCATGGTAAAATGCCATAGATAGCCACAGGTTGAAGTTGTTCTATCAAGACGTGATAATCATGAGATTTCAAGCAAACTAATTTGTGATCGTTCTCTAACATAAGTTTCTTCACATTTGATGAGTACCATTGCGGAACTTTGATACCTTGTAAACAATCGTAATTTTTTTTCTTTTTTAGATCGAGTGCGCCATGTGTGACACCCCATAAATTTCTTTACTTAATTTAATTAATTTTTTTATTATTTAAATAATAGAATTAATTGAATTATTTGAGAAATATGGACTGATGAGGCTAATGGGCCAGTGTCGCAAGTAGCAATTGGGGGGTGTGTCAATTGCAAAGCCTTTTACTAAAACAAGGTTATATTTTTCATAAAATAGAAAAGAGGAGGATTTTGTGAAAAGAGAACCAAAAAGGAGAAGGAAAAGAGCTGAACGTGAAATTGGGAGAAGAGCAAGTGTGAAGAGCAAGGGTATCCAAGAATTCGACATCGAGGTAAGGGGGGATTCTTCTCATTAACCTCTATTATGGGTTGTATGAATGATTCAATAGAGTTCGTATGTTAGGATTCCAAATTGGATTGTATGTCGGGTTTTGGGTTTTAGGGTTTATAGAACTTTGATTCAATTTAGGTTGTGAATGTTGATTGGTGATGAATAATGATGTTAAACATGATTAGAAGTATGTGTAAACGTGCAATTTATGTCGTGTGTGTGGTTTATTTTTCTGAAATTCGTACTGGTATGATTTGAGAGCATTTGGGAGGTATAGAATGCTGTTTGCTGCAGGTTGGGGGTTTCTGAAATCGCCGGTTCGCGCCGCATGCACAGGGTTGGCGCCGCGAGCAGGTGGGCAGAATGTCAGGATGTTTTGATACGCACAGGTCGCGCCGCGTACCTGTGTTGGCGCCGCGAAGGCGTAACTTTTTCCTCGCTTCGCGCCGCGTGTAGATGTTTGGGCCGCGAACAGCTTGGCAGAGAGCCAAGGATTTTTGGAACGCTCAGTTCGCGCCGCGAACCAAGCTTGGCGCCGCGTGCTGTTGCTGTTTGGAATTTTTTTTAAGTTTAACAATGTATAACTTTTTAACTGTTAGTCCGTTTGATGTGCCGTTTCGAGCACAGTGGAGCTAATTAAGCGATTTATGCAATAAAATAGAGTTTTGAGTGGTGACTCGAATTTAATTTAAATCACTTGATTTAATTGGTTGTGGTGGCTCATATTGTTATTACATCGGTTGATGATTATGATTGTTCAGTTGTTTGGTGTTGATGATTAGCATGCGGTATGTGATGCATGCATTTCATAATCATATTGTGGGCTGTATCCCTTATGGTGGTGGGACAGCGGTAGCTAATTCCCATTGTGTGGAATTGGTGAGAGAAGTAGCCGAATCTTTATGGTGGTGGATCGGTGAGATGGGTTATCCCATGTTTGGTACCACATGCATTTAGTTGCATTGCATTAGGTTGTTGTGTATAATTGTAACATGAATGGAAGTTATCCAATGTTATAATTTGTGTGTATTTTGGTATGAATGACTGCAATTGACGAATGTTGCTATATTATCTGAATATAATTGATTTGGGTGAATAATGTATGGATGAAGTTGTATTGTTTATATTCCTATAACATTTGTTAATGAGAATGAAACTCACCCTTACTGTTGTTATTTTTCAGATTGAGGAGTAGCTTGTGTACTTGGTGAGGATTAGCTCGTCAAGTAGTTCGTTAGAGTCAGTTGGGTCTGTGTCATGCTCTGGTCGTGTAACACCGGGAACGTTATTTTAGAATTGGCTGATAAACTTCTGTTTTGTTTATGGTTTATGTTTGAATTAAGAGTCTTCAACTCCAGATGTTTGATTATTCAGTTGTTAAGAATATTCCGCTGTGTTAACATGCTACCTGAATAATTTTTGGTTTATTGTTCCTTTATGGCATGACATGAATATTTGTTTATTTTGTTGGCGTTGTAATACCCTTCTTCTTGTTTTACTCTGATTTTAATGTTAATTTCTGCAGGGTTTAGAAGGGTGTTACAATAGTGGTATCAGAGCATAGTCGGTCGTTGAGTCAGAGTCTTAGTGTCGGTTAATCCTTCGTATACGATTAGTGTAAGGTTGACACTGTCGATACTTCTTGTTCTAATGAATATTGTCTGATATTTAGCAGAACAATGGCCGGAAGAGGAGGAAGAAATGACGACGCGATTGCTGAGGCTCTGGGCATGATTGCTGGTGTATTAGGAGGGAATGCCAATGGGGCTGGTATTGGCGCTGACAGGCAGCTGAATAGTTTTCAGAGGAACAATCCTCCGTTGTTCAAAGGCACGCACAATCCCGAAGGCGC
The DNA here is from genome assembly GCF_029867415.1 of Vicia villosa. Lineage (NCBI taxonomy): Eukaryota > Viridiplantae > Streptophyta > Magnoliopsida > Fabales > Fabaceae > Vicia > Vicia villosa. The sequence goes on from NW_026705609.1 coordinate 422,591, forward strand.
TCAGAGGTAGCTGAAGGAAATCGAAAGGATCTTCAGAGTGATCGATTGTGCTGAAAATCTGAAGGTGAGGTATGGGACTCACATGCTGTCTGAAGAAGCTGATGATTGGTGGATGGCTAGTCGAGATGAACTTGAATCTGCAGGTGTAGCGATCACTTGGGCTGTATTCAGGCGAGAATTCCTGAGGAGGTACTTTCCTGAGGATGTTCGGGGCAGGAAAGAAGTTGAGTTTTTGGAGCTGACACAAGGCAACATGACGGTGCCGGAGTATGCTTCAAAGTTTGTTGAGCTGGCCAAGTACTATGTCCACTATAACAATGATGAAGCGAGCGAATTTTCGAAATGTGTTAAGTTCGAGAATGGTCTCCGCGATGAAATTAAGCAGGGAATCAGGTACCAAAGGATTAGCCGGTTTACAGATTTGGTGGATTGTAGTAGGATCTATGAAGAGGATAACCTCAAGCTGAAGTCGTCTCACTCTCGCGAGTTAGTCGACAAGAAAGGGAAGAAGCCTATGGACCGTGGTAAACCATATGGTAGAGGTAATTATAAAGCGGGGAGTTGGAAGAAGCCTAGTGGGGGAGACTCTAGTGCTCCTGTTAAGTGCTTTAAGTGTGGGGAACCTGGACATCGTGTTCACGAGTACAAGAGCGAAGAGAAGAAGTGCTACAGGTGTGGTAAAGCAGGCCACATTGCGGTTGACTGCAAGGGAAGGACTGTGACTTGCTATAACTGTGGTGAAGAAGGTCATATTAGTCCACAGTGTCCTAAGCCAAAGAAGAATCAAGCTGGGGGTAAAGTTTTCGCTTTATCAGGTTCAGAGACTACTCCAGAGGATCGATTGATTAAAGGTACGTATTTTATCCATGGCACTCGTTTAATTGCAATAATAGATACTGGAGCAACTCACTCGTTTATTTCGTTGGATTGTGCTAAACGTCTGAACTTGGAAATATCTGATATTCATGGAAGTATGATCATTGACACTCGTGCGTCGGGTTCAGTGACTACTTCGTTTGCCTGTTTGAACTGTCCAGTTGATATTTTTGGTAGAGAGTTCGGAATGGACTTAGTGTGCCTTCCGTTGGAACAACTTGATGTCATCCTGGGTATGAATTGGTTGCAATTTAATCGGATTCATATCAACTGTTTCACGAAGACGGTTATTTTTCCGGAAGATGTCGGTGTTGAGAGTTTAGCAATGACTGCTAGACAGGTAGATGAAGCAATGAAGGACGGGGCTGCCGTGTTTATGTTGATTGCATCCATGGAGGTGAAAAAGAAAGCGGTGAGTAATGACTTACCGGTAGTTTGTGAATTTCCGGAAGTTTTCCCAGAAGATGTAAGAGAATTACCGCCAGAGAGGGAGGTAGAATTTGCTATTGAATTAATTCATGGAACTAGTCCTGTGTCTATGGCACCTTATCGTATGTCGGCATCAGAATTGGCTGAGTTGAATAGTCAATTGGAAGAGTTACTTGAGAAGAAATTTATTCGTCCTAGTGTCTTACCGTGGGGTGCACCGGTGTTACTAGTGAAGAAGAAAGAAGGTTCAATGAGGTTGTGTGTGGATTACAGACAACATAACAAGGTTACTATCAAGAATCGGTATCCCTTGCCGAGGATTGATGATTTGATGGATCAACTGGTTGGAGCTTGTGTGTTCAGCAAGATTGACTTACGGTCGAGATATCATTAGATTCGGGTGAAGACGGACGACATTCAGAAGACGGCATTTAGAACAAGGTATGGTCATTACGAATATACAGTGATGCCATTTGGAGTAACCAATGCGCCGGGGGTTTTCATGGAGTATATGAATAGGATCTTCCATCCTTATATGGATCAGTTCGTGGTGGTGTTTATAGATGATATTTTAATATATTCTAAGATGAAGAAGAGCATGCAGATCATCTTAGAGTGGTATTGGAACTATTGAAGGAAAAGAAACTTTATGCAAAACTGTCAAAGTGTGAGTTCTGGTTAAATGAAGTGAGCTTTCTGGGGCATGTAATTTCCAAGGATGGTATTGCCGTTGACCCAACGAAAGTAGAAGCAGTGTCTCAATGGGAAGCTCCGAGGTCAGTTTCCGAAATCCGTAGTTTCCTTGGTCTTGCGGGTTACTATAGAAAGTTCATTGAAGGTTTTTCAAAGTTAGCGTTGCCGTTAACTAAGTTGACTAGGAAGGGTCAAGCTTTCGTCTGGGATTCGAAATGTGAAGAAGGATTCCAAGAGTTGAAGAAGAGGTTGACTAGTGCGTCGATCTTGATTTTGCCGAATCCGGCGGAATCTTTTGTTGTATATTGTGATGCTTCGTTGTTGGGATTAGGAGGTGTACTAATGCAGAATCAACAGGTAGTCGCTTATGCGTCGAGACAACTCAAAGTGCATGAGAGAAACTATCCGACTCATGACTTAGAATTGGCAGCAGTGGTATTTTTATTGAAATTGTGGAGACATTATCTGTATGGTTCGAGGTTTGAAGTGTTTAGCGATCACAAGAGTCTGAAGTATCTCTTTGATCAAAAAGAGCAGAATATGAGACAAAGAAGATGGTTAGAATTTCTCAAGGATTATGATTTTGAACTGAATTATCATCCGGGTAAAGCAAATGTTGTTGCCGATGCATTGAGTAGGAAGTCCTTGCATATGTCTATGCTTAAGGTGAGAGAATTGAATTTAATTGAACAATTCAGAGATTTGAGTTTAGTATGTGAAGACACTCCTACCAGTGTTAAATTGGGTATGCTGAAGCTGACTAGTGGTATTCTTGAGGAAATCCGAGAGGGCCAGAAGACTGATGTAGAGTTGGTTGATAAGTTGACTCTGATTAACCAAGATAAAGGAGGTGAATTCAGAATCGACGAGAATGGTATAATAAGGTTTGGTAGTCGTGTTTGTGTTCCTGACATTGCCAAATTGAGGAAGAGTATTCTTGAAGAAGGACATCGTAGCGGATTGAGTATTCATCCTGGTGCTACCAAGATGTATCATGACTTAAAGAAGCTATTTTGGTGGCCTGGAATGAAAAAGGAAATAGCTGAATTTGTCTATGCTTGTTTGACTTGCCAGAAGTCGAAGATTGAGCATCAGAAACCGTATGGAGCTATGCAACCGTTATTTATTCCGGAATGGAAGTGGGATAGTATATCTATGGATTTTGTTTCAGGTTTGCCGAGGACGGCGAAGAATTGTGAAGCTATTTGGGTTATTGTGGACAGGTTGACAAAGTCTGCTCACTTTATACCAATGAGAATGGATTACCCGATGGAGAAGCTGGCTCAATTATATATTGAGAAGATAGTGAGTTTACATGGTATTCCTTCGAGTATCGTGTCAGATAGAGATCCAAGGTTTACATCCAGATTCTGAGAAGGTTTGCAGAAGACTTTGGGTACTAAGCTGAGATTGAGTTCTGCTTATCATCCGCAGACGGATGGACAGACAGAAAGAACTATTCAAACACTAGAAGATTTGTTGCGTGCTTGTGTTGTAAGTTTAAGAGTGTGCCTAAGAGGGGGGTGAATTAGGTTTTCAAAAATTTAATCGGTTTTATGAGAATACTTCAAAGAAAACAATGATGTATACTGGTTCCCCTCACAATCCGAGAGTACTCCAGTCCCCTTTCAACACGAAAGAGATTTCACTATTGTTAGATATTTGTACAAGCCTAATCCCAAGACTTATCCTACAATCTTCTAACACCCAAACCACCAAGAACAATCCTCTTGGATTTATCAAGTTGAAATGAGAACAATCCTCTCACTTTCAACTTCTTGTTTCCAACAATCCTAAAAACAATGAATACACTTCACACAATCTTAATTCCAACAATCCTGGAAAAATAAGATGTGATACAAACAAGAGTTTTTGAATAAATAATTTTGTAGTATATAAATCCTATGAAGGATTTCTTCTCTTTCAAATATGAAACTCAAGAACAATATACTCTCTTAAGTGCTCAAGATACTTTATGAATATGATATGAAAAATATGACTAAAAAGTATCACTTAGTGAAATTTCTATTTGTAAAAAAATATGCAGAGAGTTTTTTATTTAATTAATTGAAAGAGATGAGTAAAAAAAAATTAAAAATAGATTATATAGAGTTGAGAAAACTCAACGTAACATGGCAATGGTTGGCAAACAATTGCTGAAAAAGATGTGCCATATGGTGAAGTGTTATTTTGAACCGGTACGTTAACGAAAATAATTTGAAAAAAAAATTTAAATAACCAGGTTTGATAAAAAAAAATACGAAAAAAACCATGTTTTTGGGGTATTTACCAAAGTGTCTAGGTTTGGGATATCAGAATACTGAATGCGCCAAATGAAATGGCGTATAAGTGTAAATTTTGGGTGCATGCGCCAAATGAATTGGCATGCCCTAAAATCCAATATGTTTGCGCCAAATGGAATGGCGCATAAGTCTAGGGTTTTTGCCCTAGAAGCCAAACCATTTGGCGCCTTAGTTCTAGGGCTTTTTTTTTCATTTTTTTTTTCATTTTTTTTTAATTCATTTTAGTTGAATATATTAAACTTAAATTTTTTTTTTATTTTATTTGTTATGATATTTACAGAAATAAATTTGTAAAATATTTTTTTCGCCTTATAAATGTAATGCAGAAAACGAAAATCAAAATTGTAACATCGATTACAATATAATTTAAGAACTAAACATCGATTACAATATAATTTAAAAACTAAACATCGGTTACAATTAATTTCAGAAACGATACCAAAGATTAATGAAAAATACAACAACATGATCAATGACGTCCATCACCAAGATAGCCATCCGTTCCGCAACCTGGTCTTGTAATGACACGTTTACCGCGATCGTTGATTCCGCCGCGAATATTGACACCGCCTCTTTCCCTAGCTCTATCCCTACCCCTGCCCCTTTGTGCTTCTTGTTGGGTTTGTGTCACGGGGGCTGGTACTGGGATGTCGCGTGGATCGCTGTCTATGAATTCGTCGACGCCCCCATAATTATCCGGAAAACCGCTGTTGTAAAGTCGGCTACCCATTCCCTCAAATGTGTTTATTCGTGGTGGTGGAGTGGGGTGGGAAAAGACCTCCGGCGCATAGCATCCCGCAGCACTAGAACTACCTTGGTTAAAGCCGAATTGGTTTGTAGGTGTTGTGTAGCCGGAGGGGGCGCCACGGTAAGAGGATTCACCATGAGGACCATCGTCGGGACTAAGATGAAGGCTAGATGAACCGGGAGTTAGGTTTTGGCCGAATCCCCTTGAGGACCCAGCAAATGTTGTAAATCCGAATGGTTGTGAGTGGGTCTGATATTGGTCCGAGGAAGGATGGTGGTCTTCATACCCTTGTAATGGTTGAGATTGGGATTGGAACATATTTGATTGGCGGATGTTGCGTGCGGAACGGGATGGAGTACTGAAAATATTTTGTTGTTGTTGTTGGATTTGTTGTTGTTCCTGGAGTTGTTGTTGTCGTTGTTGTTGTAGGAGTTGTTGTTGGCGGTGTTGCAGGCTTTGTTGTTGTCGCTGCTGAAGTCGTTGTTGTTGCCGGAGTTGTTGTTGTTCTTGTTGTTGTTGTTGTGGTTCTTCTTCCGGTTGTTGTTGTTGTGGCAAGATGTAGTTCTGTGCACGGGGATCATTCAAATAGAATGGAGCTGCAAGAAACATGTTAGGGGTTGTGGCTGTACGATACCAACTCATGTACTCATGAGAAGGTTTCATTTCATGGTCACTAACGGGGAAGTTTAGGACATAATGGCGATAGTTCTTCCACATCTGGCGATGATCGGGTGCAAAATCCTTCCAGTTTTGGTGTGTCCATTGATGGTTCACTCTTTTTAGGTGCCACACTCCCAAGTCAACAGGAGGGTCGGGTATCCGTTGACGCATCCCAAATTGAAGCATCACCCGGTCACTTTGATGCATTTCTATTATGTTGTACAGGATTAAGCAGCATTTTGTCGTCCAGATTTCTGCATCCTGAGCTCTAGGCTCATACTCACACTCGAGATACGGTCGCCATATGAACTGGATGCATGAGATTTATACATTACTTCGGGAAATTTTTTTTAAGGAAAATACTTATAAAAAAGAAGAAAATAATTAGAGATAATACTTGATGGGGTCCAAGGTGATCAATTAGCGAGCGGTACATTGTGATATTTGACCGCAGATTACGTGTGAAGTCCATTTTTTTCACACAATATCTACAACAAAAAAATAATGATTTAGTTAGAATGGAGTAGAATGTGTAAGGAGAAAATGGTATAGTAAAAAATTACCTCAAGGCATACGGAAAGTCCCAACTTCCGTTGTTAACTGGGGCCAGTATGGGCATCCTCCACCACCCCCACACCTGCACCAACAGGGCGCATCCATAGAATGTGCAGGACTCAGCAACCGCGTTTTTGCATAGTGACTGGTACAAGGTAGCCAGTACCGCAGACCCCCAGCTGTACAGACCTACTCTACTAAAATCCATTAGCAAACGAAGATACATAAAGTTAACCGTGTTACCCGTGCTATCCGGGAACAAAACGTTTCCAATAAGCAACAATACATAACACCTAGTTTTCTGCAGTATGGTCTCTTGGGGAGACGCATCATTCAAGTGAAAATTTTTATAATGCTCCTTTAACCTCTTGAGGTTAACACCTTGCCCCCTAGCACCAACGGCTCCTTCTATCAAGTCTATTCCAATTGCCTCTTGGCATAAACTATTCGCCTGCATAACACAACCATTAATTGCCTTACCATCAACAGGAAGGCCGAGTAGCATATGAACATCTTCAAGGGTGATGGTGCACTCCCCTGTTGGAAGATGGAAGGTGTGTGTCTCGGGCCTCCAGCGTTCTAGCAAAGCAAGAACAAACTTGTGGTCAATAGAAGACTCGGCGATCCTGCTAATCGGACCGAAACCAGCAATGTTCAGGTATGGTATAATGCGGTCGTCCGGAGCGATGGTATGTTTACTACCAGTGCGAAAACGTTGAACGTTCTGAAAAGAGTAAGCATGCCCAAAAAAATCAGTTAGTTTATCAGGGACAGTTGCATGATTTTAAAGTAATACTGATACACTTACGAAGGTTGCGATGTTCTGGGGGGTTCCTCTGTGTGTTTCGCCCATGGTTAGGAGAGACATGGTTGAAGGCTGAAAATTCGTAAGCTGATTGCAAAAGGATTGTTCTAAGAGTAGATGAGTGATAATGGTGATGTATTTCCAGAATCCCAAGTGCTTTATATATTGATGAGGAAAAAAACGGTAACATCATGCATGCTTGACATGTCAACACAGCCATAAGTGTTTGGTGTTGCTTCTGCAGGATGTGTTGGCATGCATGCAGTCAAACTATCGGTGACAAGGCATGGTGGGATGCATGCAGCTCAGGTCTAGGTGACAGCTCGAGTAGCATGCATGCAGGAGTAGGAGGAATCCTGGCAGGAAGCTGATCAGGAATCTTATCAGAAATTTTTGCAGTCGCATGCTTGTTAACAGTAACTCCATGCTGGTTTACAGTAACTCCTGGAATCGTTTCAGAACATGCAGGTGGGACCATGTGGGACCAGGTGGGCCCCTAGGGGGTCCACACATAATACATATGCGCCAAATGATTTGGCTTATTCTCCTAAAATTCCTTCTTATGCGCCAAACCATTTGGCGACTTGCAGTTGAATTTTTTTAGAAGGCCCTATTTTTTTTTTTCAAAATTAGGGTTTACGTGTATGCCTTGTATACGAAACCCTAATTGTGATCCAGACCTAAGGCAAGACTTCAGACCCTCTATAAATTAGGGTTTACTGTGTGCATTAGTACACACAAGCAAAAAATGAGATCTCGAATAAGGCCAGATAGCTCGCACCGGACTACAGAGCCTCCACCCCCTGTGAGGCGTTTCGACTATCAACCGGACTATCGTCGAAGGACTGGATACGTCATTTTCTCTGCCGTCAAACCTCCTATGCAGGTGTTGTTTTGGAACATTCAAACCATGGACCAGCTTAAGAGAACCCTTTTAAGGTATTTGGACGGAGAGTGGAGTCCAGGCGAACAAATCAGACTTAGAACAAGCGGCGGTGTTTTTCTTGAAAGACAGCGTTGGTGGGAGACTATGGAGGACGACATTCAATGCACTCGAATGATGGAGGACAGAGAAGACATTGTCCTAACCGTTGTAATTTCCTAGATGTCGCAATTTCTTTACCCTTTAAATTACTTCTGTACCGTCCAATTAAATGCTCTGAGCATATATTAATGAAATGTTTTTTTAACATTACCAAGTTTCCTATTAGTGTTTAAGTTATTAATAATTAACAAAGTTATTTTCCTCTGTATTTCACCCCCTATAAATATAGGTATGAGTGTGTGGAGTTGAAGTACCAACTCTTTCTTCATTCTTACTGCAAACACTAAAAAATGAACTCAGTTTGGGCTGTCGTTTTTTTTGAGGAAGGTAGGCACATGCGTGTCTGCCTTAACCCCCACTGGAATTTCCAGAGAATTGTTAGAGCCATCAACACTGGGTTTCGTCAACTAGATGGTCCAACCAGAAAAGTTAAACAGATAGATTACCGTTGTCCATACATTACGTTGACGGATAATAATCCAGAAGGCACCTACATGTATTATTGGGACCGTGTGAAAGACGATGTGGACGTGGATCTAATGTTTTGGACATACAGTGGAGAGGTTAACCGAGGCGTTGAAGATCCACTTGTTCTTGCAGTGATACTTGAGTAGTTTAGATTAAGTGTTGTTTTCTGTGTAGCAACGATCGAGCGTGTACTACAAGTTTTTATTTGTTATTTTGCAATGTAATATTGTGATATACCGGTTGTTTTGGGTTGCCAAAACCGGATCGTTCAATTAAAATTAATGTGGTCGTTGTGTTAATTATGGTTTTTTGAAGATTAATTACGCTATATAAATAAATAAATAAATAAACATATATATATATATATATATATATATATATATATATATATATATATATATATATATATATATAAATATATATATATATATATATATCTATATATATATATATATAAATATATATTATGTATATATATAAATAAAAACATATACATGAATATAGAAATAAATATATATATATATATATATACATAAATAAATATTTATATATATATACATAAATAATTATATAAATATAAATAAATATTGATATATATATATATATAAATAAATAAATATATAATTATAAATAAATATTGATATATATATATATACATAAATAAATAAATATATAAATATAAATAAATATTTATATATTTTTATATATATATATATATATATATATATATATATATAAATATTTATTTCAGAACTAGCTGCTAGATGTAGGGCTGCATGCATGCTTTGTCTAGGGGGAATCGTTGCAGGAATCTTATCAGGAATCGTTTCAGGACACATGCAGACGCATGCTAGGGTACATGACATATATAAATAAATAAATATATATATACATAAATAAATATTTATATATATACATAAATAATTATATAAATATAAATAAATATTGATATATATATATATATAAATAAATAAATATATAATTATAAATAAATATTGATATATATATATATATATACATAAATAAATAAATATATAAATATAAATAAATATTTATATATATATATATATATATATATATTTATATATATATATATATATATATATATATATATATATATATATATATATAAATATTTATTTCAGAACTAGCTGCTAGATGTAGGGCTGCATGCATGCTTTGTCTAGGGGGAATCGTTGCAGGAATCTTATCAGGAATCGTTGCAGGAATCTTATCAGGAATCGTTTCAGGACACATGCAGACGCATGCTAGGGTACATGACATATATAAATAAATAAATATATATATACATAAATAAATATTTATATATATACATAAATAATTATATAAATATAAATAAATATTGATATATATATATATATATATAAATAAATAAATATATAATTATAAATAAATATTGATATATATATATATATACATAAATAAATAAATATATAAATATAAATAAATATTTATATATATATATATATATATTTATATATTTATATATATATATATATATATATATATATATATATATATATATATATATATATATATATATAAATATTTATTTCAGAACTAGCTGCTAGATGTAGGGCTGCATGCATGCTTTGTCTAGGGGGAATCGTTGCAGGAATCTTATCAGGAATCGTTGCAGGAATCTTATCAGACGCGTGATGGGGTACTTGACATAGATCAGCGTGTCTATGTGTTGGCAAGGATGTAAGAAGCACAATTTATAAGGCCACCCAATATTTTCTAAACGTTACAGCCCACACCAACAATTTTATCCAATCTGACTTGAGCTTACAACACCCAAACACTTTCCCAGTCAAAATGACTTCATCAACCCAGTACCTTGTGCATGCCCATCTGAACGGTGAGACCTACTCTCATGAGATAGCCGGTTTTGTGATGAGAAACACTCAGGTTGTACCATTGTTGTTGAGCAAAAGAGCAACATTTTCGTACTTCATTCAGCGACTATACTCTAAGATTGCAATGGGTCCTATTGCAAGCGTTTTTTACCAATGTCCCAATTTCATTGAAGACAACACCGTCAAGTTTTACGAGATGGAAATTGCCAATGACGAAGACTTGCAAGATATGTTTACCACCCACGAATACTCTGGGTTGGATTCCATCGAGCTGTACGTTACTCTTCAGGTTGAGACACAAGAAACTAATGTTGTCCAGTCACAAGTTATTGACCCACCAGTCAACGAGCAAGACGAGGTTGACGTCATTGACGAGGAAGAAGACGATCTGGAAACTGAATTTGACGACATGGTCAACGAGGAATCCGACGACGAGCAGCAAACGTTGGTGCCTCCAGCTCATGCGTACGCACCTCCAGCACATATGAGTAACTTGAACCTCCAAGGTGACGAACCATCATCAGACATCTTCTTCACACCCTACATACAAAATGACGAAGAATTAAAGGAAGGAGACAAGTTTCCTTCTAAGGAGGCATGTCTGAGAAGAATAAAAAAATGGCACATGGCGAACAACGTTGATTTTGAAGTAGACCGTTCAAACCTGGAACGGTATGTAATCACTTGTAAAAATCCAGAGTGCGGGTTCAGACTGTTGGCCTCTTATAGGAAGAGAAGTAATGCATGGAAAATAGGGTCGATTACGCAGAAACACACGTGTGTCAACCCTAACAATTCCCAGGATCATACAAAACTCAGTGCCGATCTTATATGTCAGGAGATCTTGCCTCTCGTAAGCTCTGATCCGTCTCTGAAGGTTAAAAATATAATATCACACATCGTTACAACCTTCAACTACACTCCATCTTACAGAAAGGCGTGGGTTGCAAAAACAAAGGCAATTGAGACAGTCTACGGCAACTGGGAGGAGTCATACAAAATTCTTCCCCGATACCTCAATGCGCTACACAGTTACGCACCTGGCACTGTTACTATTCTAGAGACACTGCCCGCGCATGCACCGGATGGAAACCCTGTCCAAGGAAACGGAATATTCCATCGGCTTTTTTGGGCGTTCAAACCTTGCGTCCGAGGTTTTGCACACTGTAAACCCATACTTCAAATTGATGGGACATGGTTATACGGCAAATACAAAGGAACAATGCTCATGGCGGTTGCACAAGACGGGAACAGCAACATATTTCCAGTGGCGTTTGCTATCGTCGAAGGTGAAACTGCGGGGGCTTGGAGTTTCTTTCTAAGGAACCTCCGAGAACATGTTGCTCCCCAGCCTGACATATGTTTAATCTCTGATAGGCACGCTTCCATAGAGAGTGCTTACAATAATCCAGCGAACGGATGGCATGACCCCCCTTCAAAACACGTCTATTGTATTCGCCACATCGCCCAAAACTTCATGCGGGAGATCAAGGACAGACATCTAAGAAAGGCCCTAGTCAATGCTGGTTATGCATTGACCCAACCCACGTTCCAGCATTATAGGAGTGAGATTGTAATGACAAATCCAGAGGCAGGTACTTGGGTAGATAATCTTTCCAGGGACAAATGGACAAGGGCATACGACAATGGCGTGCGATGGGGCCATATGACAACTAATCTTGTGGAATCCATGAATGGCGTTTTCAAAGGCATCCGTAACCTTCCAATCACAGCACTTGTGGAGGCCACATACTTTAGGATGGCTTCACTCTTCTCAACAAGAGGCAGGAGATGGGGTGATGTTAGGCAAGCTGGTCAACTATTAAGCGATAGTTGCATGAAATTTATGCAACAGCAATCGGCAAAAGCGAACACTCATCAGGTGACTTCTTTCGACCGATTCAATCGCACGTTCAGTGTGCGCGAGACAATTGACCACAATGAGGGACTGCCAAGGCAACAATATAGGGTTCTTCTTGACGAAGATTGGTGCGACTGTGGAAGGTTTCAAGCTTTTCGTATGCCTTGCTCACACGTCATAGCTGCATGTTCGTATGCCCACCGCGACGCTATATCACTACTGTCTCCGATTTACAAGACTCAGACATTGCTCAGAGTTTACAGTGTTGCGTTTCCTGTGGTGGCCAAGGAGGATTACTGGCCTGAGTATGAAGGAGAGGTAGTTTGGCACAACGACGCAATGCGGCGAAAGAAAAAAGGGTGTCCCAATAGTACACGGATTAGAACCGAAATGGACGTCCGCGACAAAATGGAACGAAAATGCAGCATTTGCCGTCAGGTGGGGCACAATATCAAAAGATGCCCTAATCGTGGCTCGACAACGTCGCAAGTTTAGTATAATCTGTATTTTTTTTTTAATGCAACGTATCAGTTTCGCTTACCGCCTCTTGTAACCTTGCCTCCGTTTTTCATCAATAAATTGTGCTTTAGTGAATAACCGAAATTGCCAAGGCAAACATTATTCAGACATATTCTTCTGTTTTTCCAAAATATAATTTTCAGGCCCTTTCCAGAATCGATTTATCAGATATATACCCGAACCGGTGTGCGAAAATACCGGAAACAAGTAAAATTTAAAAAAAAAAAAGACACAACACATAGTAGCCAAATGAAATGGCGCCTATGTGTTGTTATAGGAGTGCATGCGCCAATTGGATTGGCTACTCCCATTTGCCCTAATTTTTTTAGGGTTTACGCCAAATGGATTGGCTAGTTGTGTATATATGCGCCAAATGGTCTGGCGCATTCACTTCTAGTCAGTCCCAAACCTAGACAGTTTGGTAATTTACCTGAAAACATGGTTTTTCTTGTATATTTTTTATCAAACATGGTTATTTTAACTTTTTTTTCAAATAATTTAGTTTCACTAATTTTCAAAAAGCTGAATTGCAACAGTCTATTGAACCAAAATCCAATTGATTGTCGTACACACAAAAAGAATATTTGAAACGTAGGCCATGTGTAATAGATGGAGGCCACAATCAATTTTTTATTTTTTTTTAAATAAATAAAAAAAACGTTTTCTTTAGTGACAGACCCAGAAGACAATATTTTTTTCCTTCAATGCTAAGCTATTGGTTTAACCATGCAATATCTATGCAATCTATTATTTTTGAATGTCAATCTATTTGTTTAGCCAAGCAATCTATTGTTTCTTAAAGGCAATCTATTGTTTCTTAAAGACAATCTATTGGTTTAACCAAGCTTTTTAAAGATACAAAAACAGAGACATGAAACAATCTATTGTCTCATAAGACAATCATTGAACACATACAAAATTATTATTTTTTAGAGTAAAAATAAAAAATGTCGTAACATATTTTTCAAAAAGGAAAACTTTGAAAAATCATTTATTAAGTTGTAATATGCATGATTAATTTATTTTGAGCACTAAAATTATATATGCCAAGAATTTCATATACCTTGAAAGTTTGATTAAATAAAGTCATGCATCTTTTTCCTCCTTCTTTGATATATATACATGGTCTTGAGAGAATTAAAGTTGTCTTCATCAAAACACAATGTTGGAGAAGCTTGACTTTACAATCTCCCCCTTTTTGATGATGACAACCCATTGAAATTTGAAGTGCTTGAATCTCTTAGAATAAATGAGAAGTTCGTATGTGAATGCTCCCCCTAACTTTGATAACTCCTCCTTGATAAAAGCTCTCCCTTGATTCATAGAAAATTTGAGTTCTTTATGGCTGCAAAAGTTAGAGACAAGCATACACATATATCTTCTCCCCCTTTGTCATTAGCAAAAAGGATGGGAAAAAGATAAATTATCTAAATAAATCATGAAAAATACTACTTCTTTACCTATGAGTTTTACCTCATGAATGACTTCATCAAACATTCATCTTTGGTGAATATGATTTTGAAGCCTTTGTCACAAAGTTGACTTTTGCTTAGAAGATTTTGCTTTAGTCTTTCAACATAAAGTACATTTTCAAATGGTTGTGAAATTTAGTGCTTCAACTTTGCCAATGCCAAGAATTATTCCTTTAAGGTATTTTCCATATGTGAAATCACCCTTGGACTTTTAGAACTAGATTTGAAAGTTAGTTTAGGCCTCCCATCAAATGCTTAGAACCACCACTTGTCAAAAACACCATAGATTTTAAGTGGTCCTCAAGCAAACCTACAAAACAAATTAAGTTTGATTTGGTACCCAATGTGCTTTGGGTCCATCATAGTTAGTTCCTTTCTTTACCCATACATAATGTCCACTAGGTACACTAAAGTTTCTTACATAACAAGCATTGAGTGTGTGACCAATAATACCACAATAAAAACAAGTAGGTTCAAAGTTACTTCTATATTTAGGAGGATAAGATTTCTTCTTAACAAAAATTTTTCTTTTATGATAATAATGAACCTCTTGTGCTTTATCCATTTCTTTCTTGTTGGATTGGTCACTTGCCTTCACAAAAATAGTTTTACTAGTACTTGGTTTGTTAGACTTTGAATATCCAAGACCACTTTTATCATTAGGGAATCTTTGTTGCCTAAGGACACCTTCCAACCCAATTTGTCCTTTTTCATACCTTTCAAGGACTCTCTTTAATTGAATAATTTGAAAAGAAAGAGATTCACATTTACTACATGTATACTTTTGTTCTATTTTATCAACATATTGTTTCTTTTCAACATCAAAATCTTTCTGCATGGTATCCATTTTCTCTTCAAGAGTTTTGATTTGTTTCTTTTGAGTTGATATGGTTTTATACAAGATTTTGCATTCATTCAATAATTCATTTATAGCACCTTGAACATTATTATCAAAAAGGGAAAATTCATTACTAACCTCATTGTCTTCATCATCATAATGGTGTGTTGCTACCAATGCAAGATTCACATGTTCTTCATCTGAAGATGAACTTATTTCATTGTCATCCCATGCTACATATGCTTTCTTTGATTTTTTATCCTTATTTTTCTTGAAGTATTTGTTCTTCTTTTCAAGTTTAGGGCATTCACTTTTGACATGTCCTCTTTCTCCACATTCAAAGCATTTAATCTTCCTTGTTGGTGCTTCCTCTTTAATGATCTCCTTTTTCCTTTCTTTTCTTAGAAATTTTTCAAACTTTTTTACAAACTCATTATCTTCTTCACTAGTGGATTCATCCTCTTGATTGCTATCATGATGCTTGACTCTTGTCTTCAAGGCAATATCTTTTGAATCTTTTATTTGAATTTCATGCGTTTCAAGTCTTCCAAGTTCTGTTTCATATTCTTGAAGTTTACCGAACAAGGTTGCAGAAGTCATTTTTGATAGATTCTTTTTCTCGGATATCGCCGTTACTTTCGGTTGCCATTCTCTTATTAAAGATCTAAGCACCTTTAGATTTAGTTCTTCGGTAGTGAGGGTTTTACCAAGTGCCTTCAAGTGATTTGTCAAATGAACGAATCGTTTTTGCAATTCGAGAATAGTTTCTCTGGGCTTCATTCTAAACAGTTCGTATTCTTGACTTAAGGTATTCAATCTTGATCTTTTAACTTCCGTGGTACCTTCATGAGTTTCTACAAGAGTATCCCATATTTCCTTTGCTGTTGTACATGCCGATACTCGGAAAAATTCATCCATACTAAGAGCACCTTGAAGAAGATTGATAGCCTTTTTGTCAGCAAGAACCTTCTTTCTATCATCATCATTCCATGAAACTTTAAGCTTTGTTGATTCAACACCATCGACAACAGTTGTAGGAACAAAGGGACCATTTTGGACTGCTTCCCATACTTCTTCTCCTTGTGCTTCTAAGTGAGCCTTCATTCGGATTTTCCAAAAGTCAAAGTATTCACCACAAAATAATGGAGGCTTGTTGTTACTACCACCATCTCTAAAAACTGGATTTTGATTTGCGGAAGCCATTCAGGATCTTTAGGAACAGGTTACCTATAATCTGCTCTGATACCAAATGTAAGTTTAAGAGTGTGCCTAAGAGGGGGGTGAATTAGGTTTTCAAAAATTTAATCGGTTTTATGAGAATACTTCTAATAATTTTTGGTTGAATGTATGAAGATTTTTGAGAGGTTCTTTTCTTTTCTTGGTAATGGTGATGAAACCAATAAAATGCGGAAAAGTAAAGAACACAATGATGTATACTGGTTCCCCTCACAATCCGAGAGTACTCCAGTCCCCTTTCAACACGAAAGAGATTTCACTATTGTTAGATATTTGTACAAGCCTAATCCCAAGACTTATCCTACAATCTTCTAACACCCAAACCACCAAGAACAATCCTCTTGGATTTATCAAGTTG
Organism: Vicia villosa; assembly: GCF_029867415.1. Taxonomy (NCBI): domain Eukaryota; kingdom Viridiplantae; phylum Streptophyta; class Magnoliopsida; order Fabales; family Fabaceae; genus Vicia; species Vicia villosa. The sequence goes on from NW_026705609.1 coordinate 439,337, forward strand.
AAATGAGAACAATCCTCTCACTTTCAACTTCTTGTTTCCAACAATCCTAAAAACAATGAATACACTTCACACAATCTTAATTCCAACAATCCTGGAAAAATAAGATGTGATACAAACAAGAGTTTTTGAATAAATAATTTTGTAGTATATAAATCCTATGAAGGATTTCTTCTCTTTCAAATATGAAACTCAAGAACAATATACTCTCTTAAGTGCTCAAGATACTTTATGAATATGATATGAAAAATATGACTAAAAAGTATCACTTAGTGAAATTTCTATTTGTAAAAAAATATGCAGAGAGTTTTTTATTTAATTAATTGAAAGAGATGAGTAAAAAAAAATTAAAAATAGAATATATAGAGTTGAGAAAACTCAACGTAACATGGCAATGGTTGGCAAACAATTGCTGAAAAAGATGTGCCATATGGTGAAGTGTTATTTTGAACCGGTACGTTAACGAAAATAATTTAGTTTCACTAATTTTCAAAAAGCTGAATTGCAACAGTCTATTGAACCAAAATCCAATTGATTGTCGTACACACAAAAAGAATATTTGAAACGTAGGCCATGTGTAATAGATGGAGGCCACAATCAATTTTTTATTTTTTTTTTAAATAAATAAAAAAACGTTTTCTTTAGTGACAGACCCAGAAGACAATATTTTTTTCCTTCAATGCTAAGCTATTGGTTTAACCATGCAATATCTATGCAATCTATTATTTTTGAATGTCAATCTATTTGTTTAGCCAAGCAATCTATTGTTTCTTAAAGGCAATCTATTGTTTCTTAAAGACAATCTATTGGTTTAACCAAGCTTTTTAAAGATACAAAAACAGAGACATGAAACAATCTATTGTCTCATAAGACAATCATTGAACACATACAAAATTATTATTTTTTAGAGTAAAAATAAAAAATATCGTAACATATTTTTCAAAAAGGAAAACTTTGAAAAATCATTTATTAAGTTGTAATATGCATGATGAATTTATTTTGAGCACTAAAATTATATATACCAAGAATTTCATATACCTTGAAAGTTTGATTAAATAAAGTCATGCATCTTTTTCCTCCTTCTTTGATATATATACATGGTCTTGAGAGAATTAAAGTTGTCTTCATCAAAACACAATGTTGGAGAAGCTTGACTTTACATGTGTGTTGGAAAAAGGCGGTGCTTGGGATAGTTATCTACCCTTGATCGAATTTACTTACAATAATAGTTTTCACTCGAGTATTGGTATGGCTCCGTTTGAAGCTTTGTATGGTCGGAGGTGTAGGACGCCTTTATGTTGGTACGAATCAGGCGAGAGTGCGGTGATTGGACCAGATATTGTTCAAGAAACGACGGAAAAGATTAAGATGATTCAGGAGAAGATGAAGGCTTCTCAGAGTCGTCAGAAGAGTTATCATGACAAGAGACGGAGAACACTTGAGTTTCAAGAAGGAGATCACGTGTTTATGAGAGTTACTCCTATGACTGGTATCGGACGAGCTCTAAAGTCAAGAAAGTTGACTCCGCGTTTTATTGGTCCGTTTCAGATTTCAGAAAGAGTAGGAGATGTGGCGTATCGCATTGCGTTGCCACCGACGCTTGCAAATCTGCATGATGTATTCCATGTATCGCAGTTGAGGAAATACATTGCTGATCCATCTCATGTGATCCAAGTCGATGATGTACAGGTAAAGGATAATCTGACAGTTGAAGTCTTGCCTTTGAGGATTGAAGATCGGAAGGTGAAACAATTGCGTGGCAAGGAGATAGCGTTGGTCAGAGTAGCTTGGGGAGGACCAGCCGGTGGAAATGTTACATGGGAATTGGAGAGCCAGATGAAGGACTCCTACCCGGAACTCTTTGCCTAAGGTATGTTTTCGAGGACGAAAACTTTTCTAGTGGGGGAGAGTTGTGACACCCCATAAATTTCTTTACTTAATTTAATTAATTTTTTTTTATATTTTTCATAAAATAGAAAAGAGGAGGATTTTGTGAAAAGAGAACAAAAAAGCAGAAGGAAAATAGCTGAACGTTAAATTGGGAGAAGAGCAAGTGTGAAGAGCAAGGGTATCCAAGAATTCGACATCGAGGTAAGGGGGGATTCTTCTCATTAACCTCTATTATGGGTTGTATGAATGATTCAATAGAGTTCGTATGTTAGGATTCCGAATTGGATTGTATGTCGGGTTTGGGGTTTTGGGGTTTATAGAACTTTGATTCAATTTAGGTTGTGAATGATGATTGATGATAAATAATGATGTTAAACATGATTAGAAGTATGTGTAAACGTGCAAATTATGTCGTATGTGTGGTTTATTTTTCTGAAATTCGTACTGGTATGATTTGAGAGCATTTGGGAGGTATAGAATGCTGTTTGCTGTAGGTTGGGGGTTTCTGAAATCGCCGGTTTGCACCGCGTGCACAGGGTTGGCGCCGCGAGCAGGTGGGCAGAATGTCAGGATGTTTTGATACGCACAGGTCGCGCCGTGTACCTGTGTTGGCGCCGCGAAGGCGTAACTTTTTCCTCGCTTCGCGCCGCGTGTAGATGTTTGCGCCGCGAACAGCTTGGCAGAGAGCCAAGGATTTTTGGAACGCTCAGTTCGCGCCGCGAACCAAGCTTGGCGCCGCGTGCTGTTGCTGTTTGGAATTTTTTTTAAGTTTAACAATGTATAACTTTTTAACTGTTAGTCCGTTTGATGTTCCGTTTCGAGCACAGTGGAGCTAATTAAGCGATTTATGCAATAAAATAGAGTTTTGAGTGGTGACTCGAATTTAATTTAAGACACTTGATTTAATTGGTTGTGGTGGCTCATATTGTTATTGCATCGGTTGATGATTATGATTTTTCAGTTGTTTGGTGTTGATGATTAGCATGCGGTATGTGATGCATGCATTTCATAATCATATTGTGGGCTGTATCCCTTATGGTGGTGGGACAGCGGTAGCTAATTCCCATTGTGTGGAATTGGTGAGAGAAGTAGCCGAATCTTTATGGTGGTGGATCGGTGAGATGGGTTATCCCATGTTTGGTACCACATGCATTTAGTTGCATTGCATTAGGTTGTTGTGTATAATTGTAACATGAATGGAAGTTGTCCAATGTTATAATTTGTGTGTATTTTGGTATGAATGACTGTAATTGACGAATGTTGCTATATTATCTGAATATAATTGATTTGGGTGAATAATGTATGGATGAAGTTGTATTGTTTATATTCCTATAACATTTGTTAATGCGAATGAAACTCACCCTTACTGTTGTTATTTTTCAGATTGAGGAGTAGCTTGTGTACTTGGTGAGGATTAGCTCGTCAAGTAGTTCGTTAGAGTCAGTTGGGTCTGTGTCATGCTCTGGTCGTGTAACACCGGGAACGTTATTTTAGAATTGGCTGATAAACTTCTGTTTTGTTTATGGTTTATGTTTGAATTAAGAGTCTTCGACTCCAGATGTTTGATTATTCAGTTGTTAAGAATATTCCGCTGTGTTAACATGCTACCTGAATAATTTTTGGTTTATTGTTCCTTTATGGCATGACATGAATATTTGTTTATTTTGTTGGCGTTGTAATACCCTTCTTCTTGTTTTACTCTGATTTTAATGTTAATTTCTGCGGGGTTTAGAAGGGTGTTACACCATGCTGGGGGAAAATAAGTTCCATTTCCTACTTCTTTTGGTGCTAACTCTTGCCGCATACCCATCACAACCATATTTTCATGGGATTTCTTAGTATCTTTTGTCTTGCCTTTAAAATGTTGAGAAGTGTTCCAATCAACTGTCACATACATTTTTTTTCACATGCATCACATCAAGACAATGTCTTACACCAAGACTAGACCCTTATTGAAGATGAAAGAATACCGACCTCTTTTTCCAAATATTTTTCTCCACGGGATTTTTTGTTTCTTTCCAAAGACAACATTAATATGTTGTTTTCTTTTATAAACTTTCTTCCTGGTTAAGGGCTTTGGAGCAATATCAAACTTCTACTCTTCATTCACTACTATAAAAGTGTTTTTAACCTCGAACGTGAAATACGTTTTACCTCGGCTATATAAGCAAGGAAACGAAGGGCGTCATAAAAAGTAACGACTTAACACCTCGGTTTTTAAAACATTGAGGGGAAAAATTATTTGCGCATAGGTTCGAACTCCATCATCTGCACTTTTATTATTTACAATACTAGCGCCTCATATATCTCGATTTATCAATAAAACCGGGGGTAAATTAGTTTTTTTTTAAAATTAAAACTCTTTATCTTGTTTACACAGAAAATTAATAAAATAATTTGTTTACAAAAAACATTGTTTACCCAGAATATTATATTGTTTACATAGAAAAAAATAATTTCCCCAACATATAATTTTAGATCTTCAAATCATTTAATTCTGGGGAAGATCAAATGATGGGTACATAATAATCTCTATGGCTTTTGCTTGAACTTGTTTTTGATATGAATAAAAAAAGGTTAGATAAATAAATTATTTTTTACTAAAATAAATATTTAAGAACACAAACCTTAAATCCAAATAATTGCTTGCTTTTGCAATCCATCATAAATAACTCTTCATGAAAAACACTCTCGCAAACCTGAAAGTGGAGGATAGTTTCAAGCGCTTGATGGTGTTTTACTATTAATTTTTTATATTCACAATGCTTTTACAATGGAAGTAATTTATGTTTCATACGGATCACTAATGATAGTGTCTTGAGCGTCGATAACATGAAACGGACGACGAGGATTTGATCAAGGATGCTAATAAATATCCTCAATTTGAACGCTAAATTATCCCCTCGGTGTTTAGAAAAACTAAGCTGCAAAATCTTCTTTTTTTTAAGTTATATTATGTATACGGAATATTAAAACACAATATTGCAACAAATCCAACTTCTTAGCTACGAGGAGTTATCTATTCCGAACATTGGAAAACGTTATATGGATAGAATGCATCAAACTTCTAAAGGACATATATGTTCTAACCATTGGAAAATGTTTTTATTCACTTGTAATCCATCATAGAGTTCTTTTTCAAGCTTCTTAAGGGAAATGATAAGCATATATCCAAAGAATGATGCGTACGAGTGCTTTTATAGTTAAATATTATTATCTTATCCCTCGATTATTAGGAAAAATGATGGGTTAAATCATTTAATTTACAAATAAAAACTATAATAAAAAGAGAGGTTCCATTTTTGTTTTTCCCATCGGTTATGCGAAAATATGAGGTAATATGTTCTTTTAAAAACTAATTAAAATGTGGCGCGCAAGCATTGGAATCATATCCCTAGAATAATAATGATCATCTATATTCAAGTAGTAACATCTCTTTTGGATTTTCAAAGAGGCTTTTGAGCTATTTAAACGTCGCATTTCTTACTCTTTGTGTCTTCAAACCTTGTTTCAAAGTCTTTTTTCGTATTTTCAACGTCTCATTTAAACTCTTTGTGTTTTGTTTCCTTGTTTCAAAGTCTTTTTTTATTCAAAAATTGATTCAAATCTTTTGTTCGTTGTCAATAAAAAGATTCTTGATTTCAATGATTTCGATCCTTTTGAACTAAGGAATGCTGTTAACAAACAAAAGTTGAATGGTTACTTTCACATTCTACATGGCCCCATATACACTAATCTCATTAAAGAGTTCTAGATGAAGTCCTCCCTTGTGCCAATGTCAATGGCTCTCATTTCTTCATTACTCTATCACTAATTGCTATGACAATCAACTGTCAAGAGATAGGTAGTTGTGTTGAACATTATTAATTCAACAATGTCTACTCAACCCGCCTTCATTGAATTTATGCCAACCAAGATAAGCCCATCAGTCTTGCTTCTCTATGACCATTGCAAAATTTTGGTTTCAACTTCTAGTGGCATGTCTCCGCCAAAGAGAGAAACAACTGGAAACACTTACTTGGTATGACAAGCATCTCTTGTATTTCCTCACCTACAACGTCAGAGTTAATCTTCCTCTTACCATTTTCAACTTCTTGAAGAAAATGATAAGCATTTCTTGGGAGGAAATGACTTTCCTCATACCATATGGACGAGTTATTTCTGAACTTTTCTCTAAGTTAGGGATAGTTAAGAATAATGTTAAAGTTGAGAGGACTGAGAAATTTGAATGTGTGGAATAGTTTTCTCAATTGTCTTGTGTTTTTTATTATCAATGAAATATTTTCTTTTTCTATTATGCCTATTCTTGTTTATTGCTAACAATTTTTTTGAGATTTATTAATTAACAAATAAAAACATGGAATTTGGAAAAGACGCCAAGTGATAAATCGTTGAAACATGGATTCGAAGCGAGATACTTTATAGCTATATTACCTTGGTTCTCCAAAAAAATCGAGAGAATAAGTTTATTATTATTTTTATGTATAAAAAACTGCGCTCACTTATAGCTTTGTTACCTGAGTTTTTTATAACACCAAGGTAAAATTTTGTTTACTTTATTAAAAAAATCAAATGAGGCGCTCTCAGGACATTTAATTTCAGTTTTTTGCATTTTCCAGATTAATGCTTCATCATAAAAAGTGTTATTCATTGTAGTGATTAAAAGCTTTCCACAATATACGATATGGATGATTAGGTCTTAGAAATTTTTGATGCCCAAGATAAACTGTCTTTTTCCTTTTTGTAATTGGTGGTGACATGTACAAACTACACATATAGGACACACTTTATGTCCCTTGACGTTGTACCCAGAAAAATTACTATATGCAGGAAAGTCATTGATTGTGCAAAACAACATGGCACGCAACTTTAAGTTATCACATGTATACGCATCATCAACACCAATACCTTCTTCCCATAAAAGTCTTAAATCTTCAATCAATGGCATTAAATAAACATCTATGTCATTCCCTGGTTGGTTTGGATCCGAAATCATCATCGATAGCATCATATACTTGTTCTTAATGCACAACCATGGAGAAAGGTTGTAAATTATGAGAAGTACAGACCATGACATACGGTTAGTACTCAAATTACCAAAAGGGTTCATTCCGTCGGTGGAAAGTCCAAGCCTAAGGTTCCTCGTTTCAAGGGCAAAATATAGAAACGAGGAATCAAATTTCTTCCATTACACAAAATCAGCTACATGGCAAATTTTTCCATCACACACTCTTTCATCTGCATGCATGCCATATTGTATTCTTTACGTCACTAACATTAACAAACAATATCTTGAACCTTGGAATTATTGGTAGGTACCACATCACCTTGTCAAGAAAACTCTTTATAGTTACACAATCATCGTCATTAACACCATTGTCCTTCTACTTGTAGCGTGACTCCTTACACCTCGGGAACTCCTTCTAGTTTTAAAATTCCTTCATATATAAGATGCAATCATTGTAACCTGCATGTATTTTGACATAATCCAAACCCATTGGGCACAATATCTTTTTGGCCTCATAAGTACGGTTCGCTAATGTGCTACCTTCGGGAAGCATTTCTTTCAACAATTTGAGAAATTCAGTGAAAATTTTATCCATCCACCCACCTCTTGCCTTAAGATTAAATAATCTTAACATAGTTGACAATCTTGTAAAACTTTTACATCCGGGATACAACGAATCTTCCATGTTTCTTCGCAAAGTATCTACCATATTAGCTTTCTTGAAAGCATCTACTCCAATATCACGAATCATGTCTTCTAGAGTATTATCATTCATAAATTCGTCATCTTCATATTCATCTTCAACTGTACATGACATAGGTCTCCTTTTTCGTCCCTTCACCGTGCCATACCCATTTTGTGTAACTTTGAATAATTCCTTCACAACCACAATGATTGAATATAACATCCCTTGGGTGTTTTTTCATATTATAATTTTTTTACAAGGACACCAAAAAATCCGATTATTTTCAGGAAGTTTTTTTTCGCGAAATCAAGAAATTATACCACTCCATTCCCATACTCTTTACTTAATCTATTGGCTTTCATCCAACTACGATCCATAATCACATAAAGCTTCTGAAAAGAAAATAAAAAATAGTAATGGACAAAAACAACAAGAACAAGAACAAGAACACAAGTAATGGACAAAAATAACAAGAACAACAAGAATAGCATATCGAAGAATAATGGCGAGAAAGTTTTTTCATTCGCCGCAGCTTCCGTCCTCCTTGGATAATAATGGTGTTCTTTTGTTAGCTAGAAAATAAGTGGTCGTTCGTAAGGGCTCAAAAAGTGAGTGAGGTAGACACTGATGGAATAAAAAATATAAAGAGTATTTATCGTGGTATCATATCCGACGTAAAATTTATAAAAAAATAAAGGCGCCTTTTCGGTTCCAAAAAGAATAAAAAATAAAAAGTTTGTATCTCAGTTTTAAAAAAACCAAGGTAACATATCCGACGTAAAATCTATAAAAAATAAAGGCGCCATTTTGGTTATGTTCCTGTAAAACACTCTTAGAATACATCCTGGAAGAAAATCCGGTGAGGTTGCAACTGAGTAGGTAGACTTAGCTTCTTTAGTGATTTGAGTCACATGATAACTGTATGCGCGAGCTCAAGATGCAAGCATATCTTTCTTACCTTTCGATTGGGAGCCCTATTAATACTTCCAGAATGATGAATTTCCGCATTAATGAAGCGAACCAGGGGTCCCTTAATAATGAGCAACTATTGTAACTATCGCAACCGTTGTCGTCATTTATTTAGTAAAGCGTAACGCCTATAAAGGTCCAAGAACATCTCGTATTCATAAATGGCATAGACGATTAGGACAACCGGCTGCCGAGATGGAAAGTAGGGAACCCCTCCGAGTTAAGGGCATTGTTGAGTTAGAGGAGATTATCCGACTAGGGAAGATGCATCCGACCTTCTCGACGGTATGCCGCTAGCCCATCCTAACTGCCATAGCTGCTTACATGCATACCGACATCTCATGTCGGCTAAAAACTTTTTGGTATGTACAGGATCCAAAATGAATAAAAAATTAGAGAGTTTTTATCTCGGTTTTAAAGAAAACCGAGGTATCATATCCGACATAAAATCTATTAGAAATAAAGACGCCTTTTTGTTTTTAAATTAAACATAAAATTGTAGGAGCTGGGAATTGAATCTCAAACCCTGAGCATATATTTATGTTGGTTTTTGTTAAAACCGAAGTAACATATTGATATTTTTTAAATAAAACAAGGCGCTGCCATTTTATATACCATCGATTTTTTATTCTTCGTGGAGAAAGCTTCGTCATAAAAAGCATTATTTAATGTAGTCAAAATGTGATTGATGTTATTATGAATGTTGAGGTTCTCACCACTGAAACGGGTCCTCATTACTCCTTGCATAATGTCCCACTCACTTTGAACCTAAAGAGGTTGGTTATAATATTAATGCTTGTAAAGATCTCACCAGAGATGTTAATGAGGGTGAGTTTATAATTGAATATGTTAATAACAGTGAGTTTATCAATGATGACTTTCCTAATGAAATTTTTGCTGTTATAAAATTCCCTAGAAAAAGAAAGAAGACGTCTCATAGCATTGTAGAACATGATGTCGAGGAACTTGTCGTTCACATATTGCATGACATTTATGACAATATGAAAATTAATGAGCATGTTGAAAAGCGTAATAAAAATGTTAAAATGTTTACTGAACGAAAGAAGATTCCCAAGAATACTCCATCAGTTCCATTTCATTCAGAAGAAATTACAATCAACCGAAATATTTCTTATCATATGAGAATGACTCTTGATAAAGAAATCTATGTTGAAGCATTGAATTTTAATAAAATTACAGATCTTGTTAGTGACACTTCTTATTAAAATGTTGATTTTGCATACTACTGACCATCTTCCCTCTCTAAAGATTGTAGCTCAAGAAATTACTGGAAATATTCATGAGAATTGGCCTTCAAATGGTCTTCTGGTTGCTTCCAACTTAAGTGTGAATCATGTCATCTTATACAAGGTTGGAGTGGCTAGCTGGACTCCCTCATCTTATAAATCTATTATCTCTCCTAACATCCCTAGTTTTCTATACCAAGTAAGAACGCATAAGCCTTGGAATATTGACAATATTGTCTTTATCTATTTGTTTAGCATGTTGAGTCTCATTTAATTGAACCACCTATTGGAGTTCCCTTCTTAATCCATGGTATTTTGAGTATTCAAAATAAATACTTTGTTGCTCGTGATGATGACAATGGTGTTTGAAAAAGTTTGGTTCGATAACTAATCCTTGATGTTTTGATGATAACAAGTACATCTAAATGAAGAATAATTTTATCCTCTAACAATTGTTCAATGTGTAAATCTAAAAGAAAGCAACTATGACTCTAAAGAAGTCAAGTTGAAATGCATTAAACACTAAAGCTAAGCACATGTTGAATTTGGAGACTACTAGAATCTGAAGACTGACAAAGTTTGAATATTGGCATCATCAAAAGCAAGCAGTATTTGATGTAAAAGAATGACTTTGAAGTCTGAACAAGCTTCATCAATACTTATCAGAAGCCTCTATTTCAAAAGTGTAACGTCTAAAAGAAGATCTTGATGTAGAAGCAAATCAAATTTAAAATTTTGGTTATCAAGTCGTTACATCTACAAGAATTTGTCCAAAAGACATCTTTGATGGACTCTAACTCTCTACGATTCTAATATCTCAAATATTGAAGACTAACTCTCATTAAGCTTTATCATTACCTATCAGAAGCCTCTGACTCAAGTAGTTAAGTGTGAAAAAGAAGAAAGTGACACTAACCTCTAATCAAGCTTCATCTAATTCTATTAGAAGCCTCTGAATCAAGAAATTAGATGTAAAGGACGTATGTGTGAAAATACTACTAAATTATATCATCATGTGATTAGATTACAACATCCTATCCATTACCCAGCATATCTGGATAAAGGACTGTACATCATACTATTACTGTTCACATGTCTCATTATAGTGCTGCTACCACAAGTCTACTCCTATTCTAGCTAACGTCTCCAACAACTATCTACTGTGTGAATACTCAATCATTCTTTCTCCAATAGATATATTTTCTTTATATAATTAAATAGAAACTAGAAGATCGAAAGAAGTAGTGAGCACGTGTATGTGACAGCAATGTAATTGATATACATACAAGAGAGAGTAAGACTAAAATTGAGAGCTAAGCTGCATAGAAGGAGAAGCAAACATGAAAAGGAGCAAGTCTGTGCAACAATGAGTTGGTGAGAAAAAGGTTACTGAAAATGCATATGTGCGTCAAAACATGAAGAAATCACTTACATGCAAAAGAGAATAAGATCAATGAATAAGATCAATGAATAAGATCAATGAATTCAAACAATAAAGATACATATGGAAATAACATAAGAAAATCAATATGGAAATAACGAAAATAGAAAAGAATTCTCAATAAGAAAAGAAAAGCAAGTGCTATGAAGATCTTCAAAGACAACAAAGAGGAACACTCTAAAATTTTATTTCATATCTCTTAAAGTGTTATCCTTCATGCTTAAAACTCTATGTAATTTGATTTATGAAGAAGAACTCTTACTTTGTGCATGAGTATTATTTGAAGTCTGGGTTTTCAGAAAGATTAAAATCTAGAAACCCAATTCAAATCTCCATTTCTTGTGTTTCATTGAATCTTCATTGATTTACAAGTTGATTGTTGGGAAACATGTAGCTGACATTGTGATACCCATTATTGCTCCTTTTGATGAAACTAATACGATTTTTGAAGAAGAAATGATGTATGGGCCTACAAGAAGTTATATTCTCAAATACTTTTATTCATCAGATGCATAATCTCGTCTTATATGAAAAAAAAGGTATGTGTGGTCTCCCAAATTTATCGGTGCTTCTTCATCTTAACCTATTTCTACTACTAATACTACCATTTTGATATTCACTTGTGATATGTGGTTTATGTGTTCCTGGGATCTGATATGGGAGATTGTATGTAAGAATATGCATAACATCTTGCCTGTTGGCAGGATCTGCCGGTGGTTTGTTATTTCCTGTGTGGTTTTATGATCCGGATTGTGTTGGTTGTTTCTTTGCTGATTGTTTGATGGTGGTCCTCTTTCCTTTGTCTCTTTTGAGGAAAATAGGGAGAGAAAAAGGTACATTTCTCTTTAAGGATATTGTTTAATTCTTTGTGTAATATCTGTGGTGCTTTCTTGAACACGTGTTTGATCTTTGTTTTTCCTAAAAAATATCCAAAGGGGGAGTTTGTTATTACAAATAATTGGCTAATTTTTGTAGGCAACTTATTGAAAAAGAATACTTGACATGTTGTGTGACATTTTTGCGCATGTGCCACTTAGACTGCTCAGACTTTTTTATATGATTGTTTCAACATTTAGTTAGAAAATTCATTTCAGTTGAGTTTTTTTAGAAGATTTCTTTTGGAAGAAGTTTGTTAATCCAAATCAGTTTGCAAAAGTTTTTATTAAATCAGAAATATCGATGAAGAATATTTAATTGGATATAATTTAATTAAAAGATTTATATTTGATTTAATCAAAGAAGATTTGATATAATTGTATGAGCTTTGAAGAAAAGATTTAATTGAATATGATTTGAAGGAAGATTTGGTTCAGTTTTATTTAGTTCAAGATTTTGCTAAAATTGATCCTCTGAAGATGTAATTAAACAAATATTCCTTGAATACATTTAATTGGATTTTTTTTAATTACAAGTTTTGAATGTCAACTTAATGATAAGATCTCCAGTCTCTATTAAAGATGATTTATAATGTGTTTTAGTTTAGAAAGAGTTAGTGTTATGAATCCTTTACTTTATAGGTTAGAATTCTTATTTATATCAAGTAAAGAAAATATTATATTTGTTTTAATGAAGATTTAAAATTGTCCTGTTGAAGACTTGCGAAAAGCAACGTTTTAAGCAAGATGTTTGACATTCTGCTTGACATCTTGTCTCGGACTACTTGCTTGGCACGCAAGGTTGATTGGAGATTATATTGAACTTTTGAATTTTGTTTCCTTTTTATCAAATCAGAGATATGAGTGTCTTAATATGTGTTTGGATTTGAAAAATATTTATCCTAAATATGTTTTTAGTAAGACTGCATTTGGTGTACTTATTTGTTCAAGATTTATATCAATCAAGGATCTCAATCATTAAAATGGTGATTTAATTGATTATGTGCATTTTTAGAAAGATATATTCTGAATCGAGTTCACAAAATTGAAGTTATAATAAAGAGATTCAAATTTATTCAAGGTGTGATCAATCAAGAGTGACAGTCAACATTATTAAAGATTGATCTCAATTGACATTATAAATTGATTATATGCATTGATAAAATTCATGTGTAGTATTAGGAAAAGAGGTAATTAACTAGGAGTGTTCAAATTAGACCAATTTGTACTTGTGACTACTAAGAGTGAATTTCCTTTCATTGGGTTAACATCATCTAGACGTAGGTGATTTTGCACCGAATGGGGTTTCAAATTCCTGTGTTATTTATTTTTTCAATTTATTTGGTATGTTACGCATTTAACTTGTCATACATATAGTTACAATGTTGTGTCTAATGTCTTGTCATCTAAAGATTAAAATTTCAATATGAGAAATTCCTTCCCCCATGTTGAGGTGTCTAGGGGAAAACAAAACTGCTTTGGTCCTCACAAAGGATTACCAAAGAATATATGGTAGTCACATTGGTGGGTGAGAAACAGCTCACAAATTGCTTAAGGCGGCCCACTCTAATGAATGATAATGCAAATTTCATTAGAAAATGTAACAAATTTCAATATCATGCCAAACTACATCATGCGCCAGATGAGATCCTTCATTTTGTTAGGTTTCCATGGCTATTTTATCAATTGGTGGTAGACTTCTTAGGCCATTTCCTGCTGGCGCTCAACTAAAGTCTGTGATCATTGGAGTAGAATACTACATGAAATCACAATAGAAAAGGTTTGTTTCTTTTATTAGTAGTGGATCATACGCATATATGGTTTACTTGGATTTATCATCTCATACAATGGTACTCGGTTCCCCCACTCCAGTGTGGTTTATTTCTATCACGACCTAGGAGTATAGAAAAGGTTTATTTCAATTGTCCTCCCTTAGGCGAATGGGCAGGCTAATTCACCATATAAAGTAGTATTAGGCAGGATAAAGTAAAAGTTAGAGGAATCCAAGGGGCTATAAGCCAAATATCTCAACAAAATACTATGGTCATATCTCACTATTCTATACTCAACTACCAAAAAAACTCCATTCATGATGGTATACGACACTAACGCCATATTACCTATCAAAATCGACACGTCTACATGGAGGCATTCTCAATTCAATGAAAAAGAAAATGAGGCATGAATTAGATATGCGGCCAACCTAATTGATGAATTATGAAATGTCTCCAATATCATAGAATTCTAATCCAAACAGAGGGCATCCAAAAGATTTTATTCCAAAGTGGTCCCAAGGAAAATGCAAGAGGGAGACCTCGAGCTCTGACAAGTAATTGTGCCAACATACCTAGGGAAACTATAACCTAATTGGTTGGGTCCATACCGTATATGTCATAAGTTACCATATGGAGCTTACAAACTCGAGGAGATGAATGGAAGACGCACCCCTAGAAAATGGAACTCATTAAACTTGAGATACTCTTACAATTATCCGTTTCATGTTTTCTATTTTAATAATGAAAAAATAAAATTAGTCTGCTAATGTGTGAACTTTCTTAAATTTATTTTGTTACTATATTCCTAAAAATGAACACACTGCTAGTAATAATATAATTGGGCTTCCACTGGAACATCATTATTGCTAGCAGAGGTAACATCAACATTGAACTTCCACTAGAAGATCTTTGACGCCCCATGATGCAATATCAATGTTGGTCTTCCACGGGAAAATTATTGTCGCTCCTAGATGCAATATTAATGCCAGACTTCAATAGAAAGATCCTTATGTCTCTTAAAGGAAATATTAATGCTCAACTTTCACTAGAAGATCCATGTTGCCCTTAGAGGAAATATCAATGTTGTACTAGCACTATAAGATCCTTGTGACATCCAAAGGAAATATCAATGTTGAACTTCCATTGGAAGATCATTGCTATCCCTAGAAGAAATTTAAATATTGGGCTTCCACTAGAAGATTCTTGCTTCTCTTTTAGGAATTATCAATATTGGACTTTCATTATAAGATCCTTGGTGCCTCAGAGGCAATATCAATGATGGACTTCCACTAGAATATCCTTGCCTCCCTCAGAGGCAATATCAATAATAGACTTCCATTGTAATATCGTTGTCACCCTTAGAGGCAGTATTAATGTTGAACTTCCACTAGAAGATCATTGCCTTCTCTAAAGGCAATATCAATGTTGGACTTCAACTAGAAGATCCTTGTGACCCTTATAGGAAGTATCAATGTTGGAATTCTAGTGAAAAATCCTGGTCTCCTCTAAAGGCGATATTGATAAGTGTCAAATTGTAGTTATTTGTGTATATAGTTTTGCGGCACTTATCATCTCTTTTTCCTCAACTTGTGCATGAATTTGCACATTTTAGTTAAATTTGTACATATTGTGTATAATTTGTGTTTTTGATTCATTTATATACCGTTTGATACTTTTCTATTCATTTTATATGTATTAATGCGTATTTGGAGCAAGAGCAATAAAGTGTCGAAGACACCGGTTCAAACACCCGATTTTGAGCAATTCATCGGCGGATAAGGCTCAAAACAAATATTAGAAAAATAATCAATTTAATTGTTACTTATTCATTTTTAGATAGAGCATTGAATAAGTTTTCCAACGCTTCGAACCGGGCGCAAATCGGAGTTACGGTTCTCAAGTTATGGCCAAAATAAGATTTCAAGTTCTGATGTAGCACGCTAAGCGCGGTGTTGCGCGCTAAGCGCGGTCTGGACGGTTTTTAAATAGGGAAAATCATATTTTTTAAGGTTATGCTTTGGGGTATTTGTTCCCAAAGTCATCACCTTCATTTTTTTGTACATTAGAGCTTAGAAAACAACATTTATGGCTTGCTCATGGATGATCCGGAGTCGGGAGCTTAGTGGATCGTGTTTGACACCACGAGAAATTGGGTTTTCTTCTCTTCCTCTTCTATTTGTAACCATTTATGTTGGGGTTTTGTTGTAAGTATGCTTTGTTTATTTGTATATTTATTGCTCATGGTGTTGTTTAATGCTTTCATTACAAATCTTCATTAGTGATTGCTTTCTCTATGTGAGTTTGGATGTTGTAGAGATGGGTGATTCATATCTGGGTTTAGGAAGAAAATTTTTTGGGTTTTAACTCTAGTTAGAGATTATAACTTAGTATTCACTTTAGTGTCGATTCTTCCGTGTTGCTCGTGTTATGCTGAGAGATCGTCGACGCGAGTAATACGGTCGTTGTCTCACTTTGCGTTAGAGATAACCTCCGTGTGAGCGATACGTGATGATGTTGATTAGTAGTTTAGGTTGATTTCAAATGAGTAGTAAGTTTAAGTATTTAACAGGTATATGAGTTCCAAATCTCGATAGTCTCTATTGTCCGAATAATGAAATTCTTGTTCTTGTTCATAGTTTAATTCCTGCAATTTACTTTAAAATCATTAACCCAAACTCATAAACACGAGACTTGTCGAACGACAGTTCAATGAACTAATCCTTGTGGAGACGATAATTTCCGGATAAATATTTCCAAAACTTTTGTTGTTTGCCGCTTTACCGCTTCAACAGATATCAATGTCATACTTTCACTAGAAGATCCTATCCACCGTTAGAGAAAATATCAATCCTAGTCTACTACTAGAAGATTTTGGATTCCCTCAAAGGCAATATCAACATTGGACTTTCACTAGGAGATCTTTGTCGTCCAAGGGGAAATACAAATATTGGGCCAATAGTAAATAATTCTCAAGCTTATTACCACTCACAATTAACATTTTTGCTGGATCATAAAGTTTATCACATCTTGGAGAACTCAACTTAAAGTCTCGCTTGAGGGACTCAACTTAACGTCTTGCTTAAGGGTCTCAACTTAAACTCTCACTCGAGGGACTCAACTTAGAGTCTCGCTTGAGGGACTAAATTTAAAGTCTTGACTGAGAGACTCAACTTAGAGTCTCGCTTGACGAACTCAAGTGAGAGTCTCGCTTGAGGTATTCAACTAAAACTCTTGCGGGAAGGGCCCCAAACTAAATCACTTTACTCTTCATAATACCTCATGTTTGAGGGACTGTGTACTAAGATAATTTTGTTTTGCCTAAGATAAAGTAAACTAAGAAGAGGCAAGACAAGACACCTCAAGGAGAATACGTAGTTGGTACCATATGTCGCCCAAGTTTGGACTCTTGTTGCCCATCTATCATAACACACGTCTATTGTGTGTAATACTCCCCCATTGTTAGCATCACTCGCTCACAATTGAGTTTAGGTTAAGCCACCCATTTGCTATTTGCGAAAAATGGGAAGCCACTTTCTCTGAAAAAATAGGGGGAGTAATAGTTTCCACGCTCCTAAGTAAAGCAGAATAACCACATCAGGGTCCAAGAATTTAGGCACAATAGACTTCTATAAATACCTCAAACCACAGGTTTTAGGGGGAATTTCAATTCACGTAACATTAAAAGATACATAGCTTTTTACCATCCAACGTGAGCTACTCTAGCATCAATAATAACCCTAAAATTTTAGATAGCCTTACACAGTTAGAAGTTGCCTCTCGTTATACTTTTAGCAAGTATATTAAAGAAAACTAGGTCAAATTAATTAAAAAAATAATTAAAATAGATTAAAATAATAATTTTTTTGATTAAAACAATTAATCAATTTTCTTTATTTTTTTATAAACAAAAATTGGGGAAAGATGAGAAATATGTCTTTGCCAAACCGGTTTCTCATTTGTTCCGAAAAGAGTGGTCCTTTGATACATAATGTGAAAAATGTGGTACTTTGGGATACAACACTTTTAATGGTAATATTAAAATACTAAAGATTATTTTGATTGACCTTAAGAAATTGTTAATCCCTTAAAATTAGAAATAAATTATATCCATGATTACATTTTAAAGAGAAAATTGCATATTTCCTATTTGTAGTTGATAAAATGTGGGTTGCCACCACCTTAGAATCTTTGTCTTGCTAATAATATCACACGCTCACCCATGATGAGGAGATTCAACCATGGGATAAAATTTCAAAGACTTTCACGTGTATTGGTCCTTGATCATGATCCACAAGAAAGAGTTTCTACTTTGTTTCTCACTAGGTGATGCAATCATCTCCTGCTCTTTTTTCTCTTTTAATTTCCTTTTGGTAAAAATAAAGATGGGTCATTACCACTCTGCATAATTGTAATTATAGACATTGTAATATCATCATGGCTATTCATGAGTGCCAGTTATTTTCTCTGCCCATGCAACTATTTTCTTTTTAAGTTATTGATTTACAAGTATTATATTCCTTTGTGCAACCAGATTTTGAATATGGATTTGCCGATCTTTGATGCGGTCGAACGGATTTGACCTACAAAATTAACACCTCAACACTTAAGTTAGCGAGTGAACAAATGAGACTAGAGTGAATTATGTTTATAATCATACTTTAAATTGCCCACATGATAATTTACATTGGGTAGATGATAATTAAGCCTTGTATCATATTGAGCATGTGTACGATTCGGAACATATTATATTATGAAAAAATATTAAAACTAATACTGTCAGAGATCGAACTCTGATTTAAGTTACATCTGAATTTTTTTCTAAGAGATATCAGTTGAACTACTTTATCCAATTTTGAGATTAGTTTAGACAATCAATATAACATAATTAGTAATTATTGTAAAACATTTTACCATGCCATTGTCATAGACATTTATGAAGGAAATTATTAAAAAAAAAATTAACCTCACTCCTTTAAATCATGAAGGCCAAAACTTGAATGAGTTATTAAATGGGGGTGACTCAATTTGCAGGGTAAAAGTAAAATGGTAATTAAGGAAAGGGAAGGTAAACCATTATTGTTGGGTCTTTGCCATCATTGTTTGTTTCTGACGAGATTTTATAACATCCTTTAATTATATTCATTCAAACATTTACTCCAATTTACTGCCTATAGCTACATGTTTTGTGCTTGGGGAGAGTTACCCTTTTGCCTCCCTATAATTGTTTATTTTATTACTGCTATTGTTGAAATTATTAATGTTTTTATTATCTGAATTTCAATGCCATATACTTATGATTTGTTGACCAAGCACATGTTATGACATGAACATGTTTGGACATTTGATGGAATAGGAACTCATGAGGCTACAACTTTGGTTGATCATAGCTATGTGGTAGAAAAAATTATTTTGGTGGCTTATTTGGAGAAAGAAACAACAACCGAATCATCATATACTTCCAATTTCATTGCTTTAGCTTAACTAATTAATGCAAAAATGAAAAGGAGTGGATGGCTAGCCACTATTGTTTGTTCAATTTTGTGTTTAGGTAATAAAGCATAATTTCACCTATTTATTTAAAGTGAAATCTTTTATCTCCAATATTTAGAAATCCCTTAAATAGTTAGAAATATTTGTTCCAATTCTAAAAAAAAAAATTTATGTAAGCAAAAATTTATTGATAAGAGAACTCAAGTTTTCGAGAGCTCGATTACAAAAATTTGAAGCACAGTGTATACCATGAAATTCTTCTTCTCCCTCACTTTGCGTCATAGTGATTTAGCTCGGATTTTAGAATTCAAGCATGCATCATTCAGCATGTACTCGATTTTATAATTCAATCATGCATTATTTAACAAGCATTCTATAATCTTTGAGTTATTTCTATTCAGTTGATAAAAAGTTAACAAAAAAATTAATGAGTCAACACATTTGATAAAAAGAAATATGAGCAGATAAGTAGATACATAGCGAAATTAAAAAATACATGTACCATGCAATATTTTAGACTCTATTAAAAAACTATTCCAAAACCTATAAGGATAAGGGTATTTTTAAAATTTTTAAAAAGCTTATGATAAATTTAGGGTGGAAAAAGAAATTCAACTACTTAAATTTTTCCGAATTGTTTAAGAAGTTTAAGTTCATGGTTGAGCGAAAAAGCGGTTATAAGTTCAAAGTTCTCAAAATATATGGTGGAGGCGAGTATGTCTCAAATGATTTAAGGAAGTTTTGTGATGAAGAGAGGATAGTGCATGAGGTAGTACCATCCTATACACCGCATTAAAACGGTGTTGCCGAGAGAAAGAATCTATCGATTATGAACATGGTAAGAAGCATGTTAAAAGGGAAGAACTTGCCGAAAGAGTTATAGGGAGAAGCAGTATCTACAGCTGCCTATATGTTGAATATGTGTCCTATAAAGAAACTTGAGAAGATAACACCGAAAGAAGTTTTGGGTTTCATGGCGTATCGACATGTTCCGAGCCAACTTAGAAAGAAGTTGGGTGACAAAGGGGAGATGGTGATACTTGTAGGGTATCACCCTAGTGGAGGTTACAAGTTGTTTGATGCTTAAACGAAGAAGATTGTGATCATCCGGGACGTCGTATTCAATGAATTGAAGCAAGTGGAGCAGGTGTTAACCGGTTATAGGAAATCGTTAACCGATTACAGCTTTGAATTTCCAAAGAAAATTTCTTTGCCAACCTCCCTACCTTCTAGTCCACCTCTGGTGAAAACTCCATACTACCCCTGACTTCGGAAATGAACTTCCGAAATGCAAGGAAAAAGGTGGTTTCGGAGATGCATCTCTGAAAACGCCTTTTTTTTTGAAAAAATTGTCTTATTTCGGAAGTTCATTTCCAAAAACAGCATTTCGGAAATGAACTTCCGAAATACTGCGCGTTTTGCAGATTTATCAAAACACTCCCCCTCCCCAAACATTTTACCCTAATTCAAATCAAAACACAACCCCTCTTCAAATTTTCTGCAAAAAGCAAGTGTAAGATCAAAGAGATTGCCCAAGTCTTCTTCCAATCTCAACCAAACTCATCATCAAACACTAATTGGTAAGTTTATCATTGTTTTTTCAAGTTTTAGATCTATTTGAATAAACTCTATTAAGGTGTTTAGAAACTGAAAAAATCACATTAAGATAGGTTAGTACTGATATTAGGATGTTTAGTAGGCATAAAAATAGTTTTGGTGTAGGTTTTTTGGGTCTGCCATTGGAGGTTGCAGAGAAGCTCTGCGCAGGGGTGTTTCGGAAGTTCATTTCCGAAAACACCTCCATCCCAGTTTTCGGAAATGAACTTCCGAACTGTATCAGAAGTGCATTTTTTTTTTGTTTTTTATTTTGTCTCGCATATTAATCGATTTCGATTGTTTACAGGAACATGTCAGGCAACCAACCAGCACGCATCAGACAGGGTAGGGAGACCCAGACTGCGTCGGCTAGACGCGAGCGGGCGGCGGCGCAGCTGGCGTCGACACAGGGACGGGGGCGTGGCCGGGGACGCCGTGTGCGAGTACCCGAGGACGTGGGAGAGGGTACCTCTTCATCTGGATCTAGGAGTCGGCTGGCTCGGGTATCTTCTTCCCGCCAGCGAGAGGAGGAGGAGGAGCAGCAGGAGGAGGAGGTGCCAGTGCCATACCACGAGCCGGAGGGTGTACCAGATGTTGACCCTCCAGCCGGGGAGGAGGATGAGCAGGAGGACGGCTATCCGGGAGGGCCCTTTGACACTTCCGTGCTGATTCACTACTACGATCACGTCGCTCGGCGGATCTGGGAGGGAGAGGTATTTTTTTTAATTTAACCGTTTATTTGTCACCATTTTTTATAATTTAACCGTTTATTTGTCGCTTATTTAATTTATGTCGCTTATTTGTTTTTTTTTGTAACAGGAGAGAGAGCCGCTGAAAATGGTCAACCACGCCCGCAAGATTTTCAGTCTGTTTAAACCAGCAGCTGAGTGGTTTAACGACCATGTGCGAGGTTCAGGGCTCAGCGGGCTCTGCATGACGGGGTACACCACCATCAACACCGGCATGCAGGGGGCATTTGTGGAGCGCTGGCACAAGGAGATGTCCTCTTTCCACTTGCCGGTTGGGGAGATGACAATCACCTTGCATGACGTGCAGTGTCTTCTCCACCTGCCGATTAGGGGGCCGCTGTTGCACCACTCCAAGATCCAGAGGGTAGAGGCCATTGAGTGGATGACGCTCTATTTGGGCATGGAGCACGAGGTTGCTCACTTTGAGTGCGCCACGACTTCTGGGCCTCATATCCGGTTCACCACACTGAGCGCCTATTTCGAGCACCACTTGGTGTCGGCGGCCGAATCCGAGGATGCGGGTGACGAGCTGTTCACACACTATCACCGCGGCTGCGCTCTTCGGTGCTGGTACATGCATGTGGTAGGCGCTGCATGCTTTGTGGACAAGAGTGCCAGGTACGTCGACGTGACCTACCTTCGCTACTTCATGGACCTGGATACCGTTCACCAGTGGAACTGGGGGGCAACTACTCTGGCATACCTCTACCAGAAGCTGAATGAGGCCTCCAACTGGAGGACGAGGCAGTTGGTCGGATCCTGCACACTACTTACAGTACGTTTTATTTAACACATTATCGTATTTATTTATTTATTTATGTTTCGTATTTTTTTTAATACATTATCGTGTTTGTGTTTCAGAGCTGGATCATCTCCTACTTCTCCCGCATCCACGGCTTCCACATCGATCCTGCGTACGTTGACGCCATGCCCAGGGCCGCCAGATACGCTTTCCAGAGGGGGAACGATGCGGTGGGACCATACCGTTTATACTTGGACCGCACGATGCACGACGACGTCACCTGGAGGCCGTTCGCCGACTACGCTCAGATTGTCCCCTTTGACGGCATTGCTTTATATTCAGGCTGGTTGGCATGCAGGACCGGCATCATGGTCCGGTATCTCCCTGAGCGGTGCATGCGTCAGTTCGGATTCGTGCAGCGGATACCCAGGTCACCCTTTGAGGCTGCTCCCGACAGAGTGACCCGAGTGCAGCTCACTGCCATATGGGCGAAGTGGCAGCAGCATGTGGTACCGCAGGAGTACCGTCTCACTCGGGTCACAAAGGACTGGCACAGTGAGGAGGGGTACGTCACATGGTTCTACCGGGTGTCCCATCCTCTGCTGAGACCCGACGTTCCCGGCGCTCCTAGGCCAGCACATGAGGAGATCCTGGAGAACCAGCAGGCCGAGGTTGACCACGCCATTGATCTCATGCCGATCTGCCAGCGGATAGAGATGCTTGGGCGGGACGCGTTGGATCGAGGTGTCGTTCATCAGGGCGGTCCAGAGGCAGTCGCCGTGATGGAGATGATCGTCACTGATGTGGGCCGTGCGGCGGGGTACAGGCGGCAGAGGAGGGCCCAGGGTGAGAGGGTTAGGCACACCCAGTAGTGGTCGGGTTTATTTATTTTTTGATATTCGGATTGTATCTTTCGCATAGTATTATTATTATTTTCGGTTTGTATATATTATTTGGATTGGATTTATCATATTAGTATTTTCAGTTTATCTGTTGCTTATTTTATTTGGCGTTTGCGTTTAATTAAAATGCGAGACTGTTTAAGAAAAAACATAAAAAAAAAACACAGTTTCTGCATAATTTGGAAGTTCATTTCCGAATTCACCCCCATGAGGTGTTTTCGGAAGTTCATCTCCGAAGACACCCCCCATGAGGTGTTTTCGTAGATGCACTTCCGAATTATGGAAATTTTTTTAAAAAAAAAGCGCTTCGGAAGTTCATTTCCGAAGCAGGGGTATTTTGGGATTTTCGCTGGGGGTGACCCCCATAGGGAGGTGGCTAAGGAAATTTTCATTTCCAAATTATAAAGAAACAGAAGGTGTAGAAACGCAGCAGGTCGAAGCCAGAATTGAGGAATATGTGAGATGACCAACTAGGCAAAGAGGTTTTCCTTAAAGACTCCAAGATTGTGAGATATTCCGCGACAATGAAATCAATGATGGTGATTTCGTCTATTTTACACATACGGCCGAATTTGAGCCCGTAAAGATGAGAGAGGCCTTGGGTTATCCAAATTGGATTTGTGTTATGAAAGAGGAGTTGGAATCGATTTAGAAAAATAGTACGTGGGATTTGTTTGATCTACCGAAAGGAAAGAAGCCGATTGGTGTAAGACGGGTCTATAATGTGAAGGAAAATCCCAAAGATGAAATAATCATGCATAAGGCTCGATTAGTTTCAAAGTGTTTTTATAAAGACAAGGTATAAACTTTGATAAGGTATTTGCACTGGTTGCTAGAATTGAAACCATGAGGCTAGTTGTTGGTCTTACGAATAACAACAATTATTCTATCTATCAATTGGATTTAATCCGCATTTTTGAAAGATCCTCTTGAAGAAGAAGTGTATGTAGAATAGCCCCATGGGTTTGCTGTGAAAAACCAAGAGGGAGGGCTCTATAAGTTGAGAAAAGCGCTACATGGTTTGAAGAAAGCTCCAAGAGCTTGGAACAAAAGGATAGATGGATTCCTAATCGAGGCCAGGTTCAAGAAATGTGTGTCCGAACATGGAGTTTATATGAAGACAAATACAAGTCAAGGGGTGATCATTCTTTGTCTATACGTAGACGATTTGTTGATCATAGGCAACAACGAGAAGAGTATTTCTAAGTTCAAGAGCGAGCTTATGAAAGAATTTGAGATGAGTGACCTTGGTGTCATGACATACTTCCTTGGCATAGATTTCCACAAGTAAAAAAAGAGACTGCTTATGCATCAAAGGAGATATTCCTTTGAGATGTTGAATAAGTGTGAAATGGAGCATTGTAATGGTGTCATTACACCAGCTAAACCAAGGTTGCAGCTGTAGAAAAATTAAGAGGAGCAAAACGTAGACCCAACTCAACAAAGAAGGTTGATCCGATCATTACGTTACTTATGCAATACGGGGCTAGATTTGGCGTTTAGTGTTGGTATTGCGAGTATATTCATGGAGAAACCGAAGGTGTCTCACTTGGAAGCAGTCAAAAGAATCCTAAGATATGTCAAAGGGTCTATTCGCTGCATAATTCTCTTTCCCGCAGCGGATACGGGCAGAAAATGCAACTTTCTTGGTTTTACCGATACAAATTGGCCTGAAGATAAAGATGATCAAAAGTCTACAGTTAGATACATCTTTATGTTCGGTGGAATATCAATCTCATGGTGTTCGAATAAGGAACCGGTAGTTGCACTCTCGTTTTGTGAGGCCAAGTATATTGCCGCTTTATTATGTGCGTGCCAAGCCGTGGAGATAATGAATTTATTGAAAGAGTTGGGCAGCAAAGAGGGTGAGGTTATTACACTTTTGGTTGACAATTTTTCCGCTATTAATCTTGCTAAGAACCCAATTTCACATGAAAGGAGTAAGCACATTAAGATGAGGTTTCACTACTTGGGAGAGCTTGTTAGTGAAGGCAAATTAAGATTGGAATATTGTAGAAGTGAAGACCAAGTTGATGATTTGTTGACTAAGGGACTCACAAATGATGTGTTCAAAAGGTTGAATATGAGCATAGGCATGGAAGACTTGGAGCATTTGAATTAAGGTGTTGTGTTGAGTGAAAACCATGTAATTCAAGTTCTATAACCCGTTAACATGGGGCTGTAACTAGTTACAGCTTGGAGAAAAGCACTTCTAGAAGAAGAAAAAATCTGTTTTGAGTTGGTGTTAACTGGTTATGTATTTACGTTAACCGGTTACAGCCTCGAGTTTTTGCTTTTTCTAGTTTTTAAGTTGTTTGTTTTAGATCTCAATCATTTTGTAACACTTGTATAAATTTCGTGGAGGCTCCTCATAAATAGTAATGCAAATTATCATTCTATCCCTCAATTATCTCTGTCTCTCTCTAATTCTCTTCTCTCTCAATACCTCTTTTTCCAGATACTCCATTGTTTACCAATTGTGTGATTGTATGTTCTAACATTGATTGGCTCTCATACTCTTGTCATTATAACCTTCTTCAACTAAATTGTCATTTCACACACTCTTCTATTATCCTTCTTTAAACCTCTCATACTCTTGTCATTTTAACCTTCTTCAACTAAATTGTCATTTCACAGACTCTTCTATTATCCTTCTCTTAAAGGATATTGATATGTGGTAAATTACATGACTTATAATATAATTTTTTGACACATATTAATTTAAATTAACCGGTAAATTGGTAGGTTTTTTCTCCATATTATTGTAAATATTTAGAAATCAAAATTTTGAATATGATTTTCACTTAATTTTATGTATTGAATGAGTTGAGTGGAAAATAGTTCAATAGATGGAAAGATCAAATGAACAAAGAAACAATAGATCAAAGAAATTGGACAGTAAATTTTTTTCTAAGAACCCACCTAGGAGGTTAGTGAACATAGATTACGAAATTGACTAAAGACAATTCTCTAAGAATTCTTAGAAAGCATTAGAGAATAAAAATTAGCTGATTGAGGATAATTTTCTAAGTGTTCATCCAAGTCGTGAATCAATAATAGGAAGAATTGAAAGTAGAACACAGAAATTTTGCTAGGCAGACTTTAATCTCGCCTAGCGAATCATGGTGATTTCTGTGACATTATGAAGGCAAATAGATTTAATTCTTGATTAATAAATGTCAATTCACTAGGCAAGATCTTGGAATATTGCAACCTTACATTCTTAATTAAAACACTTGTAATTTTGTTACTAGAGAGAATAGTGTAATCATAATGAAGAATTGAGGTATGTGAGATTTTGGATCGAACTCTAGTATGGCCGAAGGGTAGCTTCTTGGTTCGACAGGGTTAAGCATGAAGTCGAAGGTTGTTCACATGCTTGTGTCGAAGATGCTAGGGTTGTTAGCATGTTAAATTAGGTTTTAGTGTTTAAACCCTAATTTGTTAAGTTAGCTTGTTTATTAAGTTGACTTGTGTAATGGGCCTTGTGGAAAAAGCCCATTAGTTAGTATGTTAGGTTTTATTATAAATAACATACTAGTCTCTCATCATTGCTAAGCTGCAAATCCTAATTTAGGGTGAGAGAGGTTATTTGTTATTCTTGTAAACTTGTAATCTTGTTTTAAGAGAAAGTAAAAGAATAGCAGTTATAACCAATTCTTGTGTTCTTATTCTCTTCCCTAATTCCCTATTATACTTTGTTATTGGTATCGTTTTTCACAACAAATTGGTGCGGTGAGCGTGGAGAAGATGCCTTCAACAAAGTATGAGATTGAAAAGTTCACCGGAGTGAATGATTTCGGTCTGTGGCGCTTGAAGATGAAAGCCCTACTGGTTCAGCAGGGTTGTTTGGAAGCGTTGAAGGGAGAGGCAGCCATGAATGCTGCATTAACGGCAGCGGAGAAGACGACTATGATTGAGAAGGCACACAGCGCAATTTTGTTGAGCCTTGGTGATAAGGTTCTCAGGCAGGTATCAAAGGAGACGACGGCATCAGGGTTATGGGTGAAACTTGAAAGTTTGTACATGACCAAATCGCTGGTAAATCGACTCTACCTGAAGCAAGCTTTGTATTCATTCAAGATGATTGAAGACAAAGTATTGGCTGAGCAGTTGGATATGTTCAACAAGCTGATTCTTGATCTTGAAAATATTGATGTGAAAATCGATGATGAAGATCAAGCGCTGTTACTATTGTGTTCTTTGCCTCGATCACATGCTCACTTCAAAGAAACTCTCTTGTATGGAAGGGAGTCCCTGACGTTTGAAGAAGTTCAATCAGCCTTGTACTCTAAGGACTTGAATGAACGAAAGGAGCATAAACCTTCGACTGTTGGCGAAGGTTTGGCCGTTAAAGGAAAACTCTTACGAAAGGATGGTAAGTTCGACAAGAAGAAAGGCAAAAGCCAGTCGAAGACTTACAGTGGCGAAGCATCTGGCATTCGATGCTACCATTGTAAGAAGGAGGGTCACACAAGAAAGGTGTGCCTTGAACGCTTGAAATATCATGGAGGTAAGGATAATGGCAACGCTGCCATTGTTCAAGATGATTTCGAATCATCTGATGTTCTTGTGGTTTCAAGCAGTGACTCTAAGAAGGAGTGGATTATGGATTCAGGTTGCACTTGGCACATGACTCCAAACAAAGACTTGTTCGAAGAATTATGTGATCAAGATGGTGGATCAGTATTGCTGGGAAACAACAAGGCTTGCAAGATTGCAGGTGTTGGATCTGTGAGATTCAAGCTCCATGATGAGTCAATAAGGTTGTTGACTGAAGTCAGGTATGTTCCTGATTTGAAGAGAAATTTGCTTTCTCTTGGTGAATTCGACAAGAAAGGATATGTTTTCCAAGGAGAGAAAAGCATCCTAAGAGTCATGAAGGGGTCGAAGGAAGTCTTGAGAGGCGTGAAGAAACAAGGCTTGTATACCCTTGAGGCTGAAGTTGTAAGTGGTTCGACAAATGTTGTATCCACGAAACCTTTGTCGAAGACAGAAATCTGGCACATGAGATTGGGCCATGTCAGTGAAAGGGGTCTGGTCGAATTAGGGAAACAAAATTTGCTTGGTGGAGACAAAATCGAAAAGCTGAAGTTTTGTGAACCCTGTGTACTTGGAAAATCTTGCAGAGTGAAGTTCAACAAAGGCAAACAAAGAACACATGGATCCCTTGATTACATCCATGCTGATCTTTGGGGGCCTGCAAGGTGTCCATCACATTCAGGAGCAAGGTATTTTCTATCCATAGTAGATGATTATTCCAGAAAATTATGGGTATTCATCCAGAAGACTAAGGATGAAACTTTTGAGAATTTCAAAAGTTGGAAGACTCTGGTTGAAAATCAGACTGGCAGAAAGGTCAAGAGGTTGAGAACCGACAATGGCCTTGAATTTTGCAATGAGGCATTCGACAGTTTTTGTGCTGCCTCTGGTATTGCAAGGCATAGAACTACTGCAGGTACTCCACAGCAAAATGGTTTGGCTGAAAGGTTTAATCGAACTATTTTGGAGAGAGTCAGATGCATGTTGACTAGTGCGGGGTTAACAAAGGTGTTCTGGGCTGAGGCTGTTTCGACAACAACATATCTGATAAACAGATGTCCTTCGACAGCGTTAGATATGAAGACACCTGAAGAAGTTTGGTCGGGACATCCACCAGATCTCGACAAACTGAGAGTATTTGGCTGCGTAGCCTATGCTCACATTAGGCAAGACAAGGTCGAACCTAGAGCTCTGAAATGCATGTTCATGGGATACCCTGAAGGAGTCAAAGCTTATAGGCTATGGTGCCTAGAGCCAGGTCACAGGAGGTGTATCACCAGTCGAGATGTAGTTTTTAATGAAGCTAAAATGGCTTTTAAGAAAACTGATGATGTTGGTCGAAGTACAGAAACATCTGACGAAGAGCTGGAACAGGTAGAGATTCCTGTTGAGGTGGAGCATGTTGATGCTGAATTGCATATCCCAGATGAAGTCGAAGAAGAAGCAGAAGATGCTGAAGTTGAGGAAATCGACGATGACTACCTATTGTCGAGAGATAGGTCGAGAGGAGTCATCAAGCCACCTCAAAGACTTGGATATGCAGATCTTATAGCTTATGCCTTAATCTCTGCAAGTGAGGTTCTAGACGAAGAACCTAGAGACTATAAGGAAGTTATGAGGAGTCGAAACAAGACTGAATGGCTGAAGGCCATGGATGATGAGATGAAATCTCTTCATGATAATCATACTTGGGAACTGATCAAGAAACCTGTTGGGGCAAGGTTAGTCAGCTGTAAATGGATTTTCAAAGTTAAGGAAGGAATTGAAGGAGTGACGTCGAAAAGATACAAGGCAAGGTTAGTTGCAAGGGGTTTCACTCAGAAAGAAGGTGTCGACTTCAATGATGTGTTTTCTCCTGTTGTGAAGCATAGGTCCATTCGAATGTTGCTTGCCATGGTGGCACAGTTCGATCTTGAACTGGAACAGATGGATGTGAAGACTGCGTTCTTGTATGGTGATCTAGATGAAACGATCCTGATGAGGCAACCTGAAGGGTATGTCGAAAAGGGGAAGGAAGATTATGTGTGCAAGTTAAAGAGATCTTTGTATGGGCTGAAACAATCTCCTCGACAGTGGAATAGGAGATTCGACAAGTTCATGGCAAGCATAAGTTTCATTAGAAGTCAGTTCGACCACTGCGTTTACTTCAGATTTCGACCTGGTAATTCATTTGTTATTTTGTTGCTTTATGTGGATGATATTCTCATAGCAAGCAACAATGTTGAACATGTGATGAGGGTGAAGGCTGAACTCAATAAGGAGTTCGATATGAAGGATCTGGGAGCTGCTTCCAGGATTCTTGGAATTGACATTCGAAGAGATAGAAAGAAGTCGAAGTTATGTCTATCTCAAGAGGCATATCTACGGAAGATTCTTGAAAAGTTTGGTATGTCGAATTCGAAGCCAGTTGTGACTCCAACAAACCCTCAATTCAAGCTGAGTATTGATCAGTGTCCCAGTACTGATGTGGAAAGAGCCTATATGAATAGCATCCCATATGCTAATATAGTTGGTTCCTTGATGTATGCTATGGTTTGTACTAGACCCGACATAGCATACGCAGTAAGTCTTGTAAGCAGGTACATGGCGAATCCTGGAAAGGCTCACTGGCAAGCATTGAAGTGGATTTTAAGGTACATAAATGGGTCTCTGAATAGAGTCCTAATTTATGGTGGAGCCTTAGGTGAAGATAGTAAAGCAGTAATAGAAGGATATGTCGACTCTGATTATGCAGGTTGTATGGATTCTAGAAAGTCTATTTCTGGATATGTTTTCACTATGTTTGGCACAGCAATTAGTTGGAAAGCAACTCTTCAGAAGGTTGTTGCTCTATCAACCACTGAAGCGGAATATATTGCTCTCACTGAAGCTGTGAAAGAAGCATTGTGGCTTGAAGGTTTTGCAAATGAGCTGAAACTTCAAGGTCGAAGTATCACTGTTAAATGTGATAGTCAGAGTGCAATACACCTGTCGAAGAATTCAGCCTATCATGAGCGAACTAAGCACATTGATGTGAGGCTACATTTCGTCAGAGGAGTAATCGAGCGTGGAGAAGTCCAAGTGCTGAAGGTTTCGACTGAAGACAATGCTGCTGATATGATCACCAAGACATTGCCGAGTTGCAAGTTTTTCCACTGTATGCAGTTGATAAAGCTGCATGAAGAAAGCTAGTTTGTTCCCTTGATGTTGTAGAGTTAGATCCAAGGTGGAGATTTGTGAGATTTTGGATCGAACTCTAGTATGGCCGAAGGGTAGCTTCTTGGTTCGACAGGGTTAAGCATGAAGTCGAAGGTTGTTCACATGCTTGTGTCGAAGATGCTAGGGTTGTTAGCATGTTAAATTAGGTTTTAGTGTTTAAACCCTAATTTGTTAAGTTAGCTTGTTTATTAAGTTGACTTGTGTAATGGGCCTTGTGGAAAAAGCCCATTAGTTAGTATGTTAGGTTTTATTATAAATAACATACTAGTCTCTCATCATTGCTAAGCTGCAAATCCTAATTTAGGGTGAGAGAGGTTATTTGTTATTCTTGTAAACTTGTAATCTTGTTTTAAGAGAAAGTAAAAGAATAGCAGTTATAACCAATTCTTGTGTTCTTATTCTCTTCCCTAATTCCCTATTATACTTTGTTATTGGTATCGTTTTTCACAACAAGGTAGATACAAAATAATTTATCAAGGAATCAATCATCAAAGCTCTATTTATCCACTTCTTCTATTATTATAAGGCTTCAACGAGTATGCATAGATAATTCTCTCTTTTGTTGGGAATATATGTAGTATATTTTCTTCAATATAATACTTTTGATCCAAAGATGATATATAATCTTGTTATTTATGATATAAATATCTATCTTTACTTTTATTGCTTTTATGAATTAATGTTCATCGCATGTTCATTAAGTATAGATAGATTTTCATTTTAAAATATGTTTAAACATTGTGCTTTGATAATTTATCTGCAAAAGTAAATTTACATTAGAAATGTATTTAGGCTTAGCAATAGATTTTACCATTAAATTACTAATGTTGTTGTATTGGTTAAATGATTGCAAAACAACATTTAAACAATAGGATTTTTTTTCACTTCCTTATTTTTTTTCACTTTGGTGTAGATGACTATTTTCTTCTACACATGGAGAAATAGCATTATAATATCAATTATTCTTAATTATATTGTTAACATCAAAACACTACAAATAAAGGTTATTGTTCTTTAAACTATATTTGGTTCAACAACATTCTTACAGGATCGTAGAAGACATGCTCATGAATATTGATGAGTTCATCTTTCCAATGAATTTTGTGGTGCTAGAGATGACAAAAAATGATGAAATTCCATTGATACTAGGAAGATCATTCTTGTTAACAATAAGATGTATGATCAATCTAGAAGATGGTACACTAAGTGAAATTCTGGCCTTCAGATTCTAAATGTCGTCTGAAGTGTTGAAATATCTGATCTGAACAAAACACATAGGCAGGGTATAAGCAATAGTAAAAAGTAAACAACACACAAGGTTGTTAACCCAATTCAGTATCAACAATTCCTACTCTAGGGGCTACCAAGCCAGGAAGGAAATACACTATTAGTAGTATCAATTCGAAGCTAAACAACCCCGGGTTTATAACTCCTCACTTAGTCCCTACCCAATGCAACTTCTAACTAAGAACCTCCTAGATAAGAGAACCCACCTCACTTCTAATCACTGCAATGATGTCTCACAATAACGACCAACGTTACTGATATTGGTGGCCCTTGACCACAATTGTCAATTACAAACAAAACACGATTAAGACTCACTTAACAACCAAATACTTAGCAAAGACTCTTGACTAAGAACAATACTTAGAGTTGCTTAAAATCTTCCTCCAAGAACAATAATCAACTCCATGCTTCACAACTTAAGAGAGATAACAGAACCTTATAACTCAAGGAACAAATAGTCCAATTAACAGATCGAGTGAATCACAAAACATCCAACCCTTATAGAGAGTGGTACAAACGAAAAGCCGTAATAATTCTACATCTTGGACCCGTGTCTTTTCTAGGTTATAATCCTTCTATTTATAACCTTCTCCCAACTAGATTTGGGCTTCAAAATCACAGTATATCAGCTGCTACAAATATGCAGAAGATTCTGCATAAAAGTAGATCTTCAATCAAATCTTCCTAAATTATCTCCATAACTAGAAAGTGAATATTCTTCTCGATTCTGACTTGATATTTCCATATCTATCAATTTGCGTCACATAGGATTTCATAATATTTCCAAAATATTCCGCATCTGTCAATTCTCGAACTGATCCAACAGTCCAGCCCAAACAATCACGATGTCGAGTGACTCTACATAAGACATCTTTTCTGACATGTTGCTCCAGATGATCAAACATTTCATCTTAACATGTTTCTTCATAAAATAAGACTTCTTGATAAACCTTTTCTTATCAAGTTAACAAATCCTATTTAACATATTGCTGCTATATTTGTTTTACTAAAATTAATGTCAATCAACAAAATAGAGAACTAACACTAACTCTTAAAGTGTACAATGACGGGGTAAATACAAATGTGCACAAAGGTATGAAGCATAAATAAGACAAAGGAAATTGTCAACAAATCAATATGATCAACGATCTTGTTGAAGATACATTTCAAGACTAGATTCCACAACTTTCGTTTGAACGAGTCATAAACATGTCATTGGAAATAATAAAAAAAGCAGTGACCTACAAAAGTTGAAGAAATAGTCATGTTTGAAGCCATAACTCCTTAAATTTGTCACAAGGATACCAATTGGGAAGAATCGACGCCTAGAAATGAAAATGAAGATCTAGGGGCATTCACTAGAGAACAAAACATTGTGATTAAACAACTACTTGCATGCCTTAAGTATGTATTCCATGGTGAAAAGGACAAAATGTCTATCTACCATCAGTTTTGACCAAATTCTCTTTGAGAGGAACAATTTTCGAAGATTCTTAAACAATGCCGTAGGGAAATAAGTTGATCCATTAACGAAATAAAACTTATTATCCTAAGCTTATGCATTCACAAATTTCCAAGTAGGATAATCTCAAACCAATAGAACGACCTCAGTGAAGGCTTAATCAAGCAATAAATGAAGTGGTAAAAAAAGATTATTAGGTTGAAAATGTGTATTGAAGTTTATAAATATATATATGTTGGCGTTGGCATACATCTGTGGTGTATGGTAGGTAGCTTCTTCATTTTGCTTAAGAAATAGGTGAAAAGATTGTGTTAGAGCTATGAAAATGAACTATGGAATGTCACATTTAAGTGGGTAACAATGATTTTGCTATTCTGTACAACTTGTTCTAAACACGGAAATTCATTATCCAACTGTGAATCATCTACTTCTGGTGAATTTAGGCATTTTTTATGAGAGAAAAGTGAGAGAAAGAGGGAAATAAGATAAGAGAGTATTGTAGGTGAGAGATAGATACATAGAAAGGTTGGGTGCAAATTCTCACCACAAAGACAGAATCCTAACCTAAACGAAAATGAGTTCTCTTACTTTGAGTTTTTTTTTTACATTTGTTGCAACTAGATGTGATTTTTAATCAATGTTCCAAACCCATATGGTGCATTGTAATTGTGAGTGTGTTGTAAATAGCAACTGAGCAATGTTTTTCCTTACATGTAATGCAACTATCTCCAAAATTATTGATGGGTGAGGGTATACTTGATATATTATGCAATGTAGTTCTTGTAACTTTTCTGTCTAGCAAGATAATGAGGACAATTTAATTATCTTG
The DNA here is from genome assembly GCF_029867415.1 of Vicia villosa. Taxonomy (NCBI): domain Eukaryota; kingdom Viridiplantae; phylum Streptophyta; class Magnoliopsida; order Fabales; family Fabaceae; genus Vicia; species Vicia villosa. Next base: position 474,021 of record NW_026705609.1, read on the forward strand.
GCTCTATAATTTTTTAGAGCTCTAATTGATTATATTAATATGGTGACTAACATTGTGTGATATGTGAAAGACTGAGAAAAATGTCAACTATGGATTATAGTGGTTGTGTGTCCAAGTTATAATTCCTAGCTTTTCATAACAAATTATAGTATTAATAATATTTGTTTTTAGTTATTAATAGTCCTTTTATATATTCCTCTTTTAACATCTTTATAGTTACAGATTATGTCTCAAAAACAATCTTCACTTTAGAAATACCTAAAGTTTTCATTCCTAAATGCTCCATTAGAATAAAAAGTTTTTACTAAATTTGCCAAGTCTAAGTACATGGTTGTCTGGATTTTAGTAGCATGATAAAACCTCATTTCGATTCTTGTTTTTTTCATTATTTGAATTTAATTTAAAAAACATGAGTTTGTTCATACTTGCGTATCGATGTTGATTTTGTCTTGGTGTTTAAGTCACTTTTAAAGGTGATTTTCTCTTGGTGTTTTCTAACTTTTTGAATTTGCTATAGGGGTTACTTGTGAAGAGTGAAAATTTGATCGTTTTCAAGAATCTTACATTGTGTGGGTCTAGAAGTTGCTTACTTCTATACAAGTAATTAATTGTTCTCTCTCGCCAAAGTAATTAGTTGTGCTTTAAATGAACTACTATGATGGATCGTTTCCACTTTAATCAGTTGCTTACTTCTCTACTTATGAATGATCTGTAATTAGTATATATATATATATATATATAGGGGACGACTCAAGTGAGAACACTTGGTTATTATGAGAAATGAGAACAATGAATCATGACCATTAAATTTTGATTTTGTTGATTTTAATGGACTGGATTGATTTCTCTTTCTATGTTGATTTAAAATAAATACTAAGGATCATAGAAAGAGAAACCAATCCAGTCCATTAAAATCAACAAAATCAAAATTTAATGGTCATGATTCATTGTTCTCATTTCTCATAATAACCAAGTGTTCTCACTTGAGTCGTCCCCTATATATATATATATATATATATATATATATATATATATATATATATATATATATATATATTCAATTTGTATAGTTTTTTTTTTCAATTTTGCGCCGATTGTTACAATACTTGTCATTTGAGGTTTGTGTCATGTACCGATGAGTTCAAGATAGTTGCTAAACCATTTCCAAACATCAAAACACGAGCTAATCGGAAAATGACACAAATATCCGATTTTGGTGCATATTCTCGTTTTGTACATAACTTTTGAACCATGTATCCGTTTGTCGACTTCTTTACATGTAACTATACTATTTTGACGATTCCGGAGCTGCTCACGCACTTATCTTTGCATTTCGGGACTATTTTGTTATCGGTTTTGCTTCTGTCCATAATCAAAAGTCAGGCTTAGGGTCTGAATTTCGGAAAATCGACTTCATTTTTGAGTCCGTGGGGATGTTTTACCATAGCCATGTAAATTTCGTTCAATTCCGACAACTTTCTTTTTTTGACACTTATCCCGATTTCACCGATTTCGGTTCCGATTTACTTGTACATAGTTACTTTGACTTCCATTTGACTTGTATACATGTTTAAATAGTAATAGTATACTAATGTTCCTTAGTTTGTTTGATACAGGTCAAATGGCTAGTAATCAAGAAAAGTCACAAGATAGAGATGCTCTAGATACAAATCCTCCAGCTCATACTTCAACAAGAGAAGTTGCACGAGGCATCACCATTATGAAGGGAATCATTCGAGATAGAGACAAATGATTAATATATAATTTAGAATGGAATCCTGATAACCAAGCAATTGGTACTAATGCTGCAAAGTTGACAAGCTACATTGGTACACTTGTTCGTATGCATATTCCAATCTCCGTATCTAAGTGGAATATGAAAAGTAAAGCGTTGGACGAGAAAAAAGATATGCTTTGGGCTTAGCTTAAGGTATCATATATGGTTGTTGTTATTATCTTGACGATAATGTGTTTAAATTACTTATACTAACACACTCTATGCGTATGTTTTTTTGCAGAAGTCTTTTAACATACCAGATGAGCGTAAACGCTACATACTTGGTTTGGCCGGAAAAAGACATAGAGGATGGAAAGCTTTTTTAACAAACACCTATCTTAAGGATAAAGAAGGAAATTTTGTTGAAGAGGCCCCGGGACGTCCAAAAAGTATGAGATCTTCATTAAAGATGAAGATTGGGTTCAGTTTGTAAATCAAAGAGATGAAGATTTCCGGAAAAGGAGTGCCAAAAATAGGGCGAGAGCATCAAAACCCGTGTATCCATACAAAAAAGGGTGTTTGGGATATGCACGCTTAGAGGAAAAAGTTGTAAGTAAATAGAAATGATACGTTCTTATTAATTGTCTAAATGTGTTGTAATTGTCGATCTTATCATTTGTGTCAATGCATAGTTAGAGGAGACGAAAAGTGAGGAAACCTCACTTCCAGTACATGTGTTGTGGAAGGAAGCTCGTGTGGGCAAGAATCGAGCTGTTGATCCCGATGTTCAAAAATTTTATGATGAATGTGTAAGTATAACATTGTGTCCTTAATTAAATCAAATGTTTATTAAATATATAATTGATTTTTTATCTCCACTAATAATTTTCGAAATGTAAATGAATTACAGGAGACCATGTCGCAATCGGTATCCACCGGTGAGGACCTAGATAATAGGAGCGTACTTAGTAGAGCACTAGATGTTCCTGAGTATCTCAGTCGGGTGAGGGGTAAAGGTCATGGTGTGACTCCAACCTCTTTCTATAAGCATCCTAGGAGAAGAAATCCTACCAATGAAGAAGTGTTGCAAAAATTGCAGGATTTACAAGCACAAGTCTCTGAATTGCAAAGAGATAAAGAGATATATATGAGGGAAAAGTGCAATACTTCATCGGTGAAAGAAACTAGTGATAAAGCTAGTATCAACTGTCAAAAAAATTTCCCGAGGTAATTATAAATTCTTTTTTCTTACAATTGTTCTATTTCTGTAATGATAATGACTCTATATTGTTCAAGCTTCTCTTTTTTTTCCACCTCTTTCTATTATTGAATTAACAGTAACACATTTATTATTGGTTTAGGGCATTTCATCTTGCTAACTATACTTATCGTCACTGGATTATCGCCTAGTTGGCAAGGGAAAAGTGCACAACACTTTGGGATATTTACTTCACCATAGACCGCTCCCGGATGGACACCTGAAAGCATCGGTTGATGTTGTATTAGATCATAAAGCGTTGCTACCGGTACCTGACATGGTCTTAGAGACAACATTGTTGCGAGATGCAATAGGGTCATTTGTTGCATGGCCCTCGGAACTCATTTTCATTGATGATGAGGTATGTGGAAAACCATTATGAATCATTTAGTTTTCGAATGTTAATTCTGAACTGTTACGTTAATCATTTTTTACATGATAATTTTAGACTACTCCTACAAAACCCGCAAATAAGGGTAAAAGGATTTTGCAGCACGACGAGTCTGTTGCATCACCAAAAGAGGTACATTTAAAGTCTTAATTATATGATCTGAATCTAAAACTGCATGATTTTATAATTTACCTAAGTTATATGACTTTTAGGTATCTGCTCAAGGGTCACAATAAGTGACGCAGCAAATTCGTAGCGTACCACCCAAGGAAAAGGAAAAGGGTCCTCCGAAGGCCGTGGCAAAAAGAGGTGCTTTTGTGCCTCGATACCGGCAGACGCTTGGAACACTTGTGGATATGTCAGATTTGACAACAGGTGCTATTCGTGAAATTAATATGGATGAAGCTATCTTTGGTTTTGAATTCAACGAATAAGTTGCACTAGAGGACATGGAAGAGATTTTTAAGCATGAACAATTAGGCGTCAGTAATATTCACTCATACATCAGGTAATCCGATCAATATATTATTTAATTAGTTGAACAATTTATTTACACATTTCAATGAAAATAGTCTAATGTTTATTATGTTTTTATTTAAGGTTGTTGTATGACAAAATGATGCGCGGGAATGAATTGTCAAACAGATTCCATTTCGTGTCTTCCTCCCATGTCAGCGGAGCGAAAATTGATATGGAACCAGACTCAGTTAGACAGCACTTAGTCGATAGATTCATGGCCACCGACAATACAGAAAGCTTGTATCTTTGGGCGTATAATACTCGACGAGTAGGGTTAGTTTTTCATTCTTGGTTCATCTAATCTTTGTTTCTTTTGCATAGAAAAATTTTCATATAAACTTTTGTTTTAATTTATAGAGCACACTGGTTGTTGCTTGCTATCAATCCTATAAAAGAAGTGGTCTATTATCTGAATTCGGTAGATGGTGAATGGACCAATTATCCAGATATGAAGTCAATGATTGATAGGTACATTAATTTTCACAATTTTTCTTATGATAGTTATGCTACTTGATAAAACAAGACAACTATAAAATCTTATTTGTTATTCTATGTAGTGTCTGCAATAGCGAAACAGTACAGATTGCAGATACTTTGTTTTGAGGTTTTTGAAAGAAATCCTTCAAATGAATCAATTAGAGATTCCAATCACGGTATGGATTTATAACTTAGGATAATTTCTTATAATTTATTACATTTAACTAAATCATTCATATTATATTTTTGTTATGTAGTACTTTGATGAATTCTATTCTGCTTCTTACACGAGACTTAAGTTGGAAGAAATCAAAGAGGAATTGTGTCAATTTTATATTCAGCAAAGATTCATATAGGTATGAATACATTATTGTGTGAAAAGTGTTATGAATACATTATTGTGTGACGGATTTCGATAATGACTTTGTGTTGGAGCCTTTAATTGTGTTTGAGCAGAGTTAGTTTAATTGACTATGTTGTTCTGTTCATACTTTGCAGGACCAGGACCGTCCGCTCGTCGAATTTTGAGAATTTCGGGCTTATTCTGATTTAGTTATGTTAGAGACTATTTAGTTATATGTATCTGTTGCAAACATATGTGAATTGAACTATAATGGTGTATATATTTTATTTTTAGATTATAATGGTATTATATTGGTATATAATGGTATATAATGTCCTACATACGAGTTTTTGTTGAAATAATGGTGTATATATATATATATATATATATATATATATATATATATATATATATATATATATATATATATATATATATATATGTAAGGCTTGAATTGCAGGTTTAGAGAATATTTCCAAAAATACTACAGGTTGAAAATAAAAATAAATTACAGGTCAAACTGGGAGGCTTAAACTACAGGTTGCACTTTAAAATATTATGTTTAGCAATGACAACGCTTTTAAAAACACTCTTAAAGGCTTACCTACGAAAGCGTTTTTAAAAGAAAAAGCGCTGCCTAAGATGATAAAAGAAAGCATAAAAGCTGAAAAAAAGCGCTGCTAAAGGATACTTTAGAAAGCGCTTTTTCTAGAAAAGCGCTGCTAAAGACCCACCTACGAAAGCACTTTTCAAGGGAAAGCGCTACCTTAGGCCTATATATGAAAGTGCTTTTCAAGAAAAAGCGTTGCCTTAGGTCTACCTACGACAGCGCTTTTGCCTAAACAAAAAGCGCTGCTAAAACCTATAGCAGCGCCACCTACGGCAGCGCTTTTAAAGCCCAAAAAAAGCGCTTTCGTAGGTCTTTTTTGGCATAGTGCCTGCAGTACCAAAGATCATTGGCAACTGCATTGAGGGTCGAAATGTAGCTTTGTTAGGGAGGAAGTAACTTCGTCTGACTTTCCCTACATCCATAACAGCTTGGGGATGGTGAGCTTGAGGAGATTCCCTAGATTCACCATATTGAGGAGTGGACAAGGACCTTTCCAGGTGCCCCGTGCTTACCAGTACTGATGAGTTACGGGCTCAAACTTCTACACGGGATGATGACAGCCTTTGCAATACGAGATGGGTCAAGATGACCATTAGGATCTGTTACTTGCACAGAAAAACAACATTTGGGTGCAATGGCACTCCCTTAGGGTGCTTTCAAGTTCATGTAAAGTCATGTTTCATTCTTTTTTTTTGTGATTATTATTCCCCAATGTTTTCAATGCACTGCTTAATAACAAATTAAATCACACTTCGCATACGAAAAATGGAAAATAATAGAGAAAACTTTTTAGCAAAAAAAGGATCATTTTATTGATGGCATGCCTGTGAATAGGCCTTCGTACAAGGAAACAACTCCTAAATGAGGTAGTTGCAAAATAGAATAAAAACATTAGGTAAAATGGCAAAGAGAAAATGCTCGAATTTCCATTAAAACCGATATTGCTACAGTTCCCAAATCCTTGATTGTCTCAATGCTTTGCTTCGGAAGCGTAGCGGTTGAATTAATCTGTCCCTTGCCAAGGGCGCATGATGGTGTTTGTGAAGAGCATTCAGACTGCATTCTCTCGCTCTCGATCCCTAACTTTTGCCTGGATCGCCCTTTCGGGTTTCCAATCCAGCGGGATATTTATCTTTCATGTAACATGGTATTTTTAAAGAAGGAATCTTGCTAGTTACCTTCTGTGGTGTCGTTTTTTTTACCTCCCCGTTTCACTTGGGAGGACGGCACGCTAGACCCTTCACGCGAAATTTGGAAGGAGAATGCGCCCGGGATGGGATGAATTTTGTTTCAGTTCTTCCTACGATATCACACGAACTTTCTTATTGTCCTACGAGTAGGAAAGGGGAAAAAAGATCTCAACTAAACCCTAGGAGTTTGCTAAGTGTGGGGATTTCACCTAGACTAGAAATTCTGGAGTTCGGGGGGTCGGTTATACATAGGGAAGAGTTTAAGCACCCTACATATCCGTAGTACTCTACAGGAACCTTCTCTGTGTCATTGTGATTGTGTTTATTGCTAATGATTGGGAAAGTTTCTCCTTTGTGTTAGGAGAGAGAATTGAATTGAATAAGAAAAAGACAGACAGACAGACAAATTGACTATTTTTGGTATTTTATTAGCTCGCTGAGATTTCTTGTGAACCTCATGCCTACATATCCCTAATGGAAGTCAGAGCTTAATGTAGTTCGGGGAACCAAATAGGGAAACTAATTATTTTTGGTGCCTTGCTTGAAGCTCAAGGTTGAAGCTTTAAATTAAATCTCTGTTTACAGTAAAGAGACATGAAGTCATCTTTATAGAGAAGTATTTCTACTATTCCACCACAAACATTAAAAGAGTGACACAATAACTGAATTCATTTCATTCAAGAGAGGGAGCCTACTTGGTTGATCAAGTATGACAACCAACATGCCTCTTGAGTGAAAGAAGGATGCTCATCCAAATTAGGGAAAGTTAATCACATGTCTGGTTTCACTGCCAGCTCATGCCTTTCAAAATCCTAAATGGGAGACTAAATTAAAATTAAAAATGAAATGTAATGTTTGTTTGTATGAATGTGGTAGAGTAGTAAAAATATCTCTCTATAGAGATAAGCTATGTCTATCTACTGTATAAAAGATTTGACTTTAGCTAGCTTGCATGAGGCCCAAGCTTGAGGCTTTTTGATTGTTTTTATTGACTTTGGGAGATAACTCTACTAGGGGTTAATTTACAGGGAATTTGTGTTCTGTACAAAGCCCAGAATTGAGGCTGACTCTAGTTGGAGAGTGTTTATTTGATGGATTTTATTTGGTGTTCTGTACAAAGCCCAGAATTGTGGCTGACTCTTTTTAGAGAATTTATTTGTGTGCCTTGTACAAAGCCCAAGGTTGTGGCTGACTGCTGAGGATAATTGAGTTTTAAAGACTATGAATGACTCTATTTTGTGTGCCTTGTACAAAGCCCAAGGTTGTGGCTGACTCTTAACTGTGGAAGTTTATTTAATTTGTGCCATGTATGAAGCCCAAGGTTGTGGCTACTCTAGCTAGGGAAAGATTATTTTCTGCCTTGTACAAAGCCCAAGGTAGTGGCGGACTCTTAAAGAAACTGATTATGGAAGACTCTATGGGGAAAAGATCCTTGAGATTAGGAATCTTTGACACAGGGAAATATGGTTTATCTGCCTTGTACAAAGCCCAAGGTTGTGGCTACTAAAAATGAAAGACTCACTGGGGGGTTTTATTTTGCTAGAGGCTTTAACAAATTAATTTATTTTTATGTTTTTTTTTGGAAGCTAACCCTTTCCAGGGATTTTGACTCAGCTGGAGAAATAGTCTATTAAAAGACTGAACTTTTGGAGGCTAACCCTTTCCAGGGGTTTTGACTCTTTTTGGGGAATTTATCCTTTTAAGAGAATGAATCTTTGGATTTGAAGGAATGATTTTGGAGGCTGACCCTTTCCAGGGGTTTTTGTTAAAATGAAGGAATGTGTGGAGGCTAACCCTTTCTAGGGGTTTTTGTTGAAATGAAAGAATGAATGGCAGAAAGATTATCTAGTGGAGACTTCTTGTTTTAAAGCCCAAGATTAAGGCTGACACTGACTGAGAATAAGCAAATAAAGATCCTAGACTCTGCTAAGGAAGATTGATGAAGATAAGGGTGACAGAGACTGTCCATGTCTCTCATTCCAAAAAGTGTACTCAATATGAGATTGACACAATCTTAGCTTGTTTAAAGTCTGGTTTAAAGAATGGAAGAAACTCACCAGGATAGGCTAATAGGTAACTAAAGACCTGTTCCTATGTTTATAAGAAACCTGATGGGCCCTTGTATACAAGCTCAAGAGGAAGTTGGAAATGCTTTTAAGAAGCCTGTGGGTCCTTGTACAAAGACCAAGAGGAGGCTAATCGAGGGTCCTTGTTATAGCACAAGAGAAAGCTATGTGGTTTTGAACTTGTTTTGGCTCTAAGCAAATGGGTAAGAGGTTTCATCGGGAATAATTCCTCTTTGGGTGGATGTGTCCTAGTTTTTGTTCTAAGGCTTTTGTCAAGATGTTTCACCGGGAATAATTCATCTTGGGGGTTTGAACTACAGATCTCTAATTAGGAAAGAGCCTTCACCGGGAAGACATTCTCAATCCTAGGCCATATTCCTATAATATATATATATATATATATATATATATATATATATATATATACATATATATATATATAGTTTAACTGTCCTAGGGTTTACACTCAAACGTAGTTCTAAACAATATATAAACAGTTCTATATTTGACAGTAATTTAAATAAAGATTGTAAATTGAAAGCTTGTAAAGCCTAACCTGGATGGAGTGGAGGCCTTTGAAGATATATGTACAAAGCCTCAACAGCAATTTTTGTTGCTTTATTGGTAACAGTTGAATATTTTTTATAAACAGTTAATGGTTTTGAAAACAGAAGAAGTGAAGATGGACAAAGGTCACATAGGTATCTGAAGAGTTTCACCGGGAATAATGCCCTTCAAATACCAGAAGAATGTTTTGAAAACAGAAAGGAGATTTTGTAAATACAGTTTTTGAAAACAAACTATGAAAAGAAAAAGGTGCTGGGACTTACACTCTATTAGAGGCCCAAATGAAAATGATTCACTGTTTATGAGAAACAATTGAAAAGATACGAGGTTCTGTTGTTTGAAAACCTCGATCGTCTGTTTACTTCGGAATTTGAAAATAGTTTGAATTTTGACAAAAGTTAACTTAATTAAAGTAAAGACAAAATCTATACCTAATTAAGACCTAAGTGGTTAGGATTTTTTCCACTAAAATATTTATGAAATATTAGGTTTTGAAATCTTAATGAAAACATATATATATTCTTTAATACTTAAAATAACACTATTTTCTACCTAATAAAAATACATAAAAGAAATAATATTTTTGTGATTTTTTTGGTTATTCATAAAATATATAAATGAATCAACAAGTGTTTAAAAAATGAAGTCAAAATGGATTAATTTGATAAGTTAAATAATTGGTTAAAGTTGTGAAGGAATTAAGTGAGAAAAGTGATAAAAAAAATTAGGTTTTGGTCCTAGCAAGGCTTGAACTCACGCCCTTATAGTCACACACTCAAAACAACACCACTGGGCCAAACGCCAGTTGGTGACTATAACACGCGCGCATTTGGTTTTATTTTAAAACAAGTTAGAAAATCTGAAAAAAATAAAAGGATCAAAAAGTCTGGGGCGAGGGGGATTCGAACCCCAGACTATGGGCATGAGGAGACTAAGAGCGCATGTGAGGCCACTAGGGCAAACGATGAATTCGTTTGTAAAACGCATACCACTCAAAATAAAATAAACTCTGCCCTTGGATTTGAATTTTGCGCGCCACAGCCATGGTCGTCTTCTTCCTCAAGCTTGAAGATTTTGAAATTGCTAGAAAACGTGAAGAACCCTAAATTTTGAAAATCAAATTAAATGGTTATACTGAAAGATAAATGAATGATGATAGAGGGTTTTCAATCCTCTTATGATGCTGAACAAGATAGTATCGAGCTATATGAGAAAGAATACTCAAATAAGTGGGTTGGAGTTTGAAAAAATACCTCTGAAAATGGAGGTCGTGAGGATGATGAGGAACACCTGGGCTTGTGTGAGTGATCCTAAAAGCTTCCTTGGGACTCAGTGATACTAACTGAATGCTTATTGTGGCCTCAATCCTTTTGAATTGCTCTACCCGACACCTTCGATTTGAGCTTCAAGTGGACATGGAGGAGGATGAATTTTCAGTTACAGATGAGCTGCAGCCATCTGAACAGCTTCACTATGCCCTAAGGAACGTGCCTGGATGCTTGGCTTTGCTTGAAACCTTCTGAATTGCTTTATGGACCTCCAACTGCAACAGCTGCAAAGTGAATGCAACAATGGTGTTCCTCCACCTACAGAAGTGATCCAGGTGCTTGGATCACCTCAAATGAGCCCCCTTGAGATGTTAGAATGCTTACTTTCCAAAGAGAAGCTATGGTTTGAAGAAAACGATTCTTCTTGCCAAAGAACTTTGAAAAACCATATGCATGAGAAGAGAAAGAGAAAGCAAGGAATAGGGTTGCTTTGGTGTAACAAATACTATGGAGAGCCCTTATATTTATAGGCAAAAATTAGGATATGTTAGGTATTATGTAACTTTGTAGCCAAGTTTGTGATTCTTGTAAGAAAGGAATATTCTATATGACATAAGCCAAAAGATTCCATGATGACATAAGCCATGTGAGAAATTTTTACGTCATTTTATGATATCTCTAAGTTGTAGAATTTTATGACATAAAAATCTATCTTTGACTTTCTTTGACTTTTGACTTGATTTGAACCTTTGCTAAATTCACCCCTTTTATGTCTCTTTTTCATGTCACATGAGGACTTTTTGAAGAAAGCATGAAGGAGCTTGAACTTGAAGAATGAAGACTTTGAAGATTGAAGAATTCAAGAAAGCATTGCATTTTCTTTTATTCTTTGTAATCCAAATTTATTCCACTTTAGAATTGTATGGACTTGAACTTTGTATGAATGGAACTTTGGAATGATGTAATTCTTGAATTTTGGATAAAGTCCTTTTTGTAATTCACTTGGAATTTGGTTCATGTTCATGTAAAGAACTCCATTTGTAAAGTACTTGAATTTCCTTTAGAATTTTGAATGAAGTTGCATGAAACATGAATATTGGATGTTCTTTGAATGAATTTCGAATTTTGCAAATTCAAATGATCCATGATAAATCTTGAATGGAAATTCCTTGAAGTAATGTGAAGAATATTCTTGAACCAATGAACTTTGAATTATTGAATTTATGGTTTTAAACCATACTTGAAATAATCTTTCAACAAATGGACCAAAAGATATTTTCTTGCAATTTTGGTGAAATTTTCATGAATTGTTTCAAACTTGTATCATCTTCCAAATAAAATCCATAAGAAACAATTTTCTTCATCATGATGAATCCATAGACCAAAAGTCACGAAATAAATTCCAAACAAATCTCTTGAATCACACAAATGGCAATGACGCCTTTAAATGAAAACTTCCATGAACACGAAATTTTCTTTCAAAGAATGAGTGAACGAATGAAATCTTGATCACGGCTTCCAAACCGATCAAGAGACATTTTTGAAATTGACGTCAATGATGTGATATCTCAGGGGGGTCAAAAATTAGGGTATGACAGATGCCCCTATTTAAGTTTCTTTTATCCGGAGGGAGAGAGATTGATATCTCGATCTCTCCTGCGTGAAAGAGACTTAAATACTAAAGAATGCCCGAATTTTTGGGCGCTCCTGAGATGTTATAATGATAAAATCTCTGCATGGATTGATCCCGTCGTCGCGCTTGGCGGGGATGAGGAGACAAACTCCTGTAGAAATACATGATGTGGATTCTGGTGAAAGGATGGCAATGCAGGATGCGCAATCCATCTTCTTTAACTAAGTGTCGATACTTAGAAAAGGTAAACAACCTCCCCTCGTTTCGGATGTCCATATCTCGAAACTGGTCTAAGTTGTGATTTTGGACAATATCTCAGATAAAGAGAAATTCTCCAAAGATTTGTTTCCTCATCAAACTTCTCACCAGCACTTGGAGATGAGACGCCACTTGATGGTAATAAAGAAACTTTAAAGGTTTGTTTCCTCATTAAACTTCTCATCAGCACTTGGAGATGAGATGCCATTTGATGGTAATAAAGAAACTTCAAAGGTTTGTTTCCTCATCAAACTTCTCATCAGCACTTGGAGATGAGACGCCATTTGATGGTAATAAAGAAACTTCAAAGGTTTGTTTCCTCATCAAACTTCTCACCAACACTTGGAGATGAGATGCCATTTGATGGTAATAAAGAAACTTCAAAGGTTTGTTTCCTCATCAAAATTCTCATTAGCACTTGGAGATGAGATGCCATTTGATGGTTGTAGCAACCTGCCCTAAAAATTAGAACTTAGAGAGTCGCCACCTATTCTACCAAGGCGAATAGGAAACCTTATGTAGTTGAGAGATCGGAGTAAGATACTATATTCAGGTCGAGGGAAGGTGTTAGGCACCCTCAACCCTTTCCTATGGCTTTGAATCTAAGGTTAACAGTTTGATGGCTAAGAGTATTAAGGTAAGGTTTATGCTTTCGAGGGTTAAATGATTAAGGGAAATGAATCGGGAAAAAATGAGATTTAGAGGGAAGGGGACTCGCCTTGGTTATCCAAGTGCCTACGTATCTCCTTATGGAGAATTAGAGTCAACGTAGTTCGGGCACAGGATTGTACGCCTTAGAATTTGATTTGAATGGTTTGAAGTTGATTTGAAATTGTTTTTGAAATGCGAAGTTCGAAGGTATTTTGAATTACCTTATCGTAGTTTGAACATCGCAGAATTGAAGAGATGAAAATCCGTGGTTTGTGATTTGATGTATTTTAAGTGTTTTGGGCGTACAACCCTGATTTAATATGGCACTATTAACCGCAACGATCAATAGATTCGATCGCCATAGTTAACAGATTAGTAAAGGATTGCTGGCAATTCTAATCGATTAATTCGATTATCACTTTTAGCAAATTGATGTATTTTAATTATTAATTTATTAATTTATCGTTACCCCTCATAATCGATAGATTCGATTACAAATAATAACGAATTGATAAGGTATGCTAATCATCATAACCAATAAGATGGTTAAAACCATTTAGCAAAATAATGAGTATTTTAATTTATAGGATTTGATTAATTAAATTAATCGATTATTAACCATCGCGACCAATAGATTTAGTCGGAACGAATAATAAATTGAATCCTAAAACCTTAGCCAAGTGTTCAATGGGATTGGGCGAACCCTAATACTTCCACCTTTATAGGGATTTTTGTGATTTATAATGGTTAAAAATAATTAAGTAAATTAAGTCGACATAATCGAAATAATCCTAATTATAACCCAACTCCTAGTCCTAAATTTATTATTCTAATCCTTAATTAAATGAATAAATTAAGTCAAAATAATTAATTAATAATTGATTTGAATAAATAAACAAATGAAATAGAAAATTATATAATAAAACCTGGATGTAATTCTATGTGGTGAAGTTGAGAATCCATGATATGGACCCTCATCCTGGTACGTCTGATCTGAATCTGTATTAGATCTAATGATGATGGTTGAAGGCGCACTGTAATCATAAAGATAAGCGAAGCACTGGATCGGAGGTTGCCATAACATGTAAATGGAGGAAAAATATTTGGCAACGCTGGGGCTCGAACACAAGACCACTAGGTTGCCAGCTTGCACCCCAACCAACTAGCCTGCGCGCGCTGGATGATATTCGCTTCGCCCATAATGATAATGAAAGAAAACTTGACGATTTTCAAACTGCAAAGAAAATAAGAAAAAAACCATGTCGACCTCGTGGATCGAACTGACGCAGCTTGGGTTATTCCCTAACGCCTTCACCAACTGGGCCAAGCGCCTTAGCTGTTGACGAAACCACGCGAAAACAATATGAACATAACAAAATTTAAAAAGAAAAAACAACTCGCGCAGCTTTTACTACACTCTTCTTCTTCGTGGGATTTTATTCCAGAAACCCAGCAACATCCGCTTATGCAGCCGTACCACCTGTAACATAATAAAATGTCAAATGCGAATCATAAATTAAATTGAAAGGCATGGATCAACTCGGTTTGATTCCCCGAACACAACGGTAGCCTTTATTTTATCTGATTCTTCCTGCATCAAAAACCCCTAAAACAGAACCCAAAGCACCATCAATGGCATATTCCGGGATAAACATGAATCAATCCGATTAAGTATCCAGAAACAGTCGCAGCACCACCATGAACATTTATATACAATCTAAAACTGTTTACGATACTCGAATCAATGCAATCGAAACAATTTCGGAAAGAGCAAACCGTGGCTTATTATGAATGATTCTGAACCCCTTTCACTTCGAGGATGGTTCGGTTTGCTCTAGAATGAATCGAGGATTCCTGTTTTGTGCCTAAGAGGGTCAGAATTGGTCCTGAAACCCGACTGCCATGGCACCTTCTTTGAAGCCCTTTTTTTGGTTCTTGATGCCGCTCCGGTTTTTGCGTTTTTGCTTTATTTTTTATTCTGCCGCGGCCTCCCATTCTTTCCCAAACTTTTCTTTTTTTTTTATATCAGTCAATTTAGGTTTTTTCTCCTACACCTAATGGGCCTATCATTTGGTTTATTATTTTAACCCAAACAAATTACTAATCCATTGATTAATTGTATATTGTAATTATAATAACAATAATAGTTGAAAATAATTATAATAATCTTAATAATAATATTATTACAACTACTACTAAATAATAATAGTTAGTTATAATAACAAAATGATTAAGCCAATTATTAATAAATAATAAAACATGTGAATAATTTGTGAGAATGGACTGAAAAACCTCAAAATAGACGGGCCAGATGACTGGGCTAACTACCTTCTAGCCTTAACCACATTTTAACTCAGGATATTTTTTTAAGAGGGCGGGTTTGACAATAGGAATGTCGAACCCCATGACTCTTAATTTTTCCCCTTGATGAATTGAAAGATCTAGATCTGATCGGGCAAATTTTGGGGTATGACAGCTGCCCCTGTTCAATCTTCTTAAACCTGAAGAGTTGGATAGGCACGTCTGCCTATCGTGATCTAAAGGTAGAAGATGATTGGACACTGAAATGCCCTGAAATTTGTATGGGAAGAAGTTCCGTAGGAGATGGGCTTATAGATGCCATCCGAGGTGAATACCATTTTTTCATAGTGAAGCAAAAATGCCTTTTTTTTTTGAACCAGGTGCTTTGATTGTAGCATAGCCTAAAAAGGCAACCTTGTCTTTATGCAGTGTTTATGATGCATGAGATGCAATATGCAGCGAGCTTCTCAAAATAAATGAGAGCGGTGAATGTATATGCAATATGTATGAATGAGGTGTGCTAGTTGAATGATGCATGATTGTTAGTTGAAGTATGTTAGTAATTCTGAAAAGGAAGATAACACCTTCGATTGTTGTTGATGGAGAAGATCACTGCTGAGGGACTAACGTGATAAACCCAATTGAGGAATCATTTGAAAAAAACCTTGCGCTCAAATGTGAGAGAAGAGAACCGTCCTGCTAAAGCCTGAGTCTTACATAGCGAGGACCTTCCGTTGGTTGTGTAATTAGCTTGCTATAGCCTGCAAGCTTCCGCAGTTTGTGGACCCCAATAGGATTGCTTACTATAGTTCTAGCAAGTTCACCTGCACCAATAGGGTTATTTGCGAGGGTTATCGCAAAATTTACCTGCACCAATAGGGTTATTTGCAAGGGTTATCGCAAAGTCACCTGCACCGTTAGGATTATTTGCGAGGGTTATCGCAAAGTCACCTGCACCATTAGGATTATTTGCGAGGGTTATCGCAAAGTCACCTGCACCATTTGGGTCATTTGCCCTGGTTCGGACAAATTTCACCTGCACCAAAGGAATTACCTGCCATGGCTCTGACAAGCGTACCTGCATAAGAGTAATCATTTGCTATAGTTCTAGCAAACTTACCTGCATGAAAAAGATTCACCTGTTTGGAGACTCACGACTCGAGGGTCGGAGGGAATACACCTTTCACAACAGGAGGGTTGGAAACTCACGACACGTGGATCGGAAAATACACCTATCACAACACGAGGGTTGGAAACTAGGCTTTTGTAGTATGATTTGAATTTTGACGTAACAGTCAAACGGGAACTGACTACCAAATTGGATTTGATGGTTTTCCAGGATGAGAACTGGACTTTGAAATGGTTTGAATTGCCAATAGAAATTGGTTTTTTTTTTTTTTTTTTGCATATGCTAATGCTAATGCGTATGTATGTATGCTAATGCTGATGCAATCCCGAGATTTTATCTCCTTAAACCCATTGAACTTGTTTAAGCCATGCTTTCGCCTATCCCATGACTATGCTTATGTTGGTTTTGTAATGTTTATGTATGCTTATGCATATAAGTATGTTTGGTTGACGTAATGAGTGGAACGAAGTAGTGTCTTCTGTAAGATTACCTGAAAAGGTCTTTTGAATGGATGTGAATGTTTGTCTTAAAGAAGACTATCTGAAATGATTTAACGAAATGGTAGCAATTTGTCTTAGAGAAGACCACCTGTAAAGGCTCTTAGAGTAGATAGAAATTTGTCTTAAAGAAGATCACCTGAAAAAAGGTTCTTAGCAAGGGATGAAGAATGTCTTTAAAGACGACTACCTGAAAAGGTTAAAAGATGTCTTAAAGAAGACTACCTGGAGAGGTTCCTGAGAGGGATGACGAATTGTTTTTTTTGAAAGAGACTACCTGAAAAGGTACTTAGGACAAGAATGTCTCGAAGAAAACTACCGGAAAAGGTGCTTAGAAGAAGAATGTCTTGCAGAAGACTACCTCAAAAGGTACTTAGAAAAGGGAACGTCTTGAAAAAGACTACCTGAAAAGGAACTTTAGAAAAAGGAATGTCTTAAAGAAGACTACCTGAAGAGGTACTTAGAAAAAGGAATGTCTTAAAGAAGACTACCTGAAAAGGTACTTAGAAAAAAGAATGTCTTGAAGAAGACTACTTGAAAAGGTATTTAGAAAAGGAATGTCCTAAAGAGGACCACCTGAAAAGGTACTTAGAAAATGACGATGATTGTCTTAGAGAAGACTAACTGGAAAGGTTTTTAGAAAAGATAACGTCTTGAAAAACACTACCTAAAGAGGTTCTTGGAAATGGTGATCATTCGTCTTGAATAAGACTGTTTGAGGAGGCTCCTAGAAAGGACTGTGAGATTTATCTTAAAGAAGACCACATAAAAAAGTTACGGTGCAATGTATCAACCAATGTATGTAATGCATGACTTGTATGTATTCGTATGATGCTCCAATGGTAGGTTATTAATAACCAAAGCGTATATAGTTCGCTGGAGTTGTAAGTTTGTTTGATAAGGTGAGATGTGATGCTAGAGCAGTTTCCCAATACCCGCTTTGTTTGAACTTTGAAAATCGTAGTTAGGAGAAATATTTGATCGAGGTTGTAAAGTGCGAGAACGCCTTTATCTTATGATGTGCATCTTATCGATTTGATATCCATTGCCCCAATATTTTTGTGGAAAAAGACGCTTGTGAGGGAAGTGCCTCAGGAAATAGCCTTGTCATATGCTTCGACGTTTAGATTGAAGGGTGTGCCCCTGATCTCCAGGTTATGGAAGGTTATCCATGGTGTTCTATCCTTTGAATTTGAATTCTTCCCATGTTTGACATGCCCCTGTTTGAGATTGTTTCGAGATGTGACCCAGGTCGATTGAACCTTAGGAACAATGCCCCTAGTAAATAGGATCTTTGATTGTATGCCCCTGCGATCCTTGAAGGTTTGCCCCTGTTTAGGGGAACCCCCTAGATGTGGTTCCCCGACTCCAGGGTCTTTATTAGAAATGATCACCTTTGATTAACCCATTTCGAGATTTCCTTGATGCTGAGTGTATACTCGTAGATGGTGTTGTACCTTTTGAGAAGTAGCTCCAATGGAATGCGTATGCAAGTTTTGAAATCGAAGTCCGTTATGAATTAGGACTGGATGGTTTTGGAAAGGATGCTTGAAGAAGCACATTGGTTAGAGATAGTTTTAACAAAGATAGGAGTCAGTATAACAAATCCTGCTTAACATGCTTTCATGGTTAACCTTGCCTCAATTAGGACTTTTAAATGTTGTAACTTGGCATGGTTCATGTTTTAAGAAACAATGGATATAAGGCTCAAAATTTATTTAACCCACCCCTTTCTCCTTGATGTTCTCCAGATCCTAAAAATTCGCCTAATCCAATGAATGTGCTTTGTTTACAAGAGAATTGTTTCAGTTCCAATGTTGAGCAAAAGCCTTAGTAGAGATTCAAGCATTGATGGACAAAAGTTGTAAAGATCCAAGCATAGACGAGAAGCTTCGATGATTTAGCAGTCACAAGATTGTACTTTGTATTTTGCCTTTGTTTTATTTATCCCTTATTTTTGCATGAACCAACTCCTTGAGTTTGATCCATCGGGATGCCCTAATTTTTGCCTAAGTCGTTCTTTTGTTTTCATGGAATTTTCCATTTTGACTTAGCGGGCGTTTTTCTCCTTTTTCTTTCGAATGCTCCTTTTGAAGTACTTGATCCTTGGATATTGAATGTTGTGACTGCCATGTCGATTTTGATTTGTAAGCTTCGCCTTTGATACTTCCTCGATCTTGAATAATGTAATGAAGAAGATTGTTGTGAATGTTATCTCCATTACTTCCTCAATCTTTGATGAATGCGAGGAAGAAAATATGCTTTAACCTTTGCTTTGCTTGATCCTTTTCTTGGATTGAGTGATTCTCTTGACAACCAAAATACACCATTGAATTAATTGAAATCTGCCCTGCCCCTGGTTGAAATCAAGGTTTATTTAAAAAGTAGAAGAAAACTCCAACTCCTGGCTCGAGGGGGTGACGAGGGATTAACATCCTTATATCTCCACTGTTTGGGAATGGAAACAATGCCTGTACATCCTCGGCTCGGTCTTACCTTGAAAGCATATATTTAGCTGGACTTAGTTTTTGTATTCGTCATTCTCCCTCAAGTTTGTCAATAACCCTAAAAATAGAAGTGTGTGACTGGAAAGTCATGGTAGTGAGTGAATGAATTGACTCCAAAACCTGCATGGTTGTCCCATTAGAATTACTAATCCGAAGGTACAACTTTTATCTTGAGTAACACTTAGCGGTCGTAAGGGTTGAAATTGTGAGCACGGTAAACACCTATTGATCCTAGGGATAATCTCCTTTGTAGATCCACTGACCTTGTTTCACTCCTTAGATTCTTAAACTTGTAGAAGTGAGGGCAACCTCGAATTTTCTTGGGACATGTCAAACCTGGCGGGAATAGATCGTTAGCGGTGGGTTTTCGTCGTATCGGAACTTCATGAGTTTCCTTTGACTGAACCTCTTCTGCTTTTCCTAAGGATAGTATCACCTATGACCCTTTTTTTCTTGGTGTGGGGCTGACATATGTCGAATTCCCTCCATCGTGGTTATGCCTCTTTGTTCAGGATATTGCCCCAGTTGGACTAATCCTTGCCCCCAGGTTATCGTAGAGCGTCCTCGAAAGTTTGATATGTTCTAAGATGAACCCCTTTATAACTAGATACATCTTGAGTGTATCTATGAGGGAACTCTTTGTTGAACTAATCCTTGCTCGATGACAACCTTCATTGTATTCATAATCCTGTTATGACAAGGCATGGACATGCGGCTGACATGGCGAAAGGCATCTTTTTTTTCTTTAGCGAGACTAAGATCTTTTATTCTCCTTGCTCCGTAGTCTACGATCCTTTGATTTTTTTGGGAGTTTCGGGAAACCGGCTAGCATGGTTGGTATGGATGCGGGCGAAGATAGAAATGCAAATGTGAATGTATGAATGCATGAAAATGCAAATGCACGCGTAAGCGAGAGACTCCTTATATTGTAACTCCGTGTATGCAATGCAGACGTATAACATATGATCCTAGGGATAGCCTTAGAGGCGACATTAGACCCTCTTGGAATCTTTACAGGGTAAATGTTATGACACGCTAAGGGAAATCCCTTGGATTCGAGAGTATGCAGAAGATAGAGGCTAGTGACTGTTCAAGACACTCACTCAATCTCATGGCCATCGAGAGGCCAATCAACGTTTACCAATGAATTTGTCCCTCGTGGGAAGGTTCTCTATGCGGAACACAACCTATCTAAGGACGATATGGACGAAGAGCAATCCCTACAGGCTAGGGATGTGATGTGTAAATGGAGATCCAAACCCTACAAGTTAGAGGGTGCGCGGGACTGAGCATGGAGTGACCGTTCAGGACGGTCACTAGATTTCATGGCCATCGAGAGGCCAATCAAACGCATGTTAATGAAGTTGTCCTTCGGGGAAGGACGCGTCGTCGTGAAAACACACGAGCGTGAAAGAAAATCCCTATAGGCTAGGGAGTGCGTAGGTGTAGGCACGAGGTGACCGTTCGAGACAGTCACTAGGTCGCATGGCCATCGAGGGGCCAATTGACGTGCGTTAATGGAAATGTCCTTCGTGGGAAGGACGCGTCGTTGTAGATACAAGGATATAAAAGTAAAGTCCCTACAATCTAGAGACCACGTAGATGCGGGCGCGGAGTGACCGTTCATGACAGTCACTTAGTCTCATGGCTATCGAGAAGCCAATTGACGTGCGTAAGCGAAGATGTCCTTCGTGGGAAGGACACGTATTTGCAAGAATACAAGGATATAAAAATAAGATCCCTACAGGCTAGGGAATGCATAGGCGGTGATATCCTTCGTGGGAAAGGCATGGTCTTCAGAAATTAGAGTCCCTATATGCTAGGGACCACGTAGGGACACCTGCAAAATCGAAACGCATAGCTATTCGAAGTATATAAATTGCAAACATATAAAGAGCACAGCGGCACAAAAGTCCTAGGTTCATAGGTTCGACGTAGCGGCTCTAGGGAGCCTACCCTTTTTTTTGGGAGTGTTCTAGAAGGTCTCATGGGGTCGTTCGTAGCCTCCGAGACTTTTTGTCTCTTCGGATTTTGGAACAACTCATTTTATCCATGAGGTTCAAATTTTTGGGGTAGGTTCTCGGAGAGATCAGCTAAGTATCCAGTCCAGCCCTCCACAAAGTCAAGCTTCGTTTCGGACCTTTCCGAATACCCAACCCACTCCGAGTGGAGTTATCAGTGAGACTCGTAGGCGATTCATGTCCCCTAGTGGTCTCAAAGTTAACTCCCACACTTAGGTTTGACAACAATTTTATATATCCCAGAAGATGCAATAATAATAGCAAATATTCACATAAATAAATATTTAATTAAATTGCAGTAATGAAATTGCAGAGGAAAATAAATAAATAAAATTTAAATATTTACTAACCTCGAAATCCAGCCGCTTACAATTTACAAAATGCAATGCACATCCAATATTTAAGTAAACAGTCATTATTTAAATAAACAGGTATTTATTAATTGATGTAAAAGGCGAAATTATAAATAAATAAATAAAATAATTTTTTTTTAAATATTTACATATAAAGAAAAATAAACCCTAATTTTGGCTAATTAGCCAAACCCTGAAAATTTCGCCAAAAACCTAAACCGTTTGCCACAAACCTAAACCTAAACCCTCTCAAGCCTTAGGAGCATAGTAATTCACTGTTAAGTTATCCCCAGCAGAGTCGCCAGCTGTAGCAACCTGCCCTAAAAATTAGAACTTAGAGAGTCGCCACCTATTCTACCAAGGCGAATAGGAAACCTTATGTAGTTGAGAGATCGGAGTAAGATACCATATTCAGGTCGAGGGAAGGTGTTAGGCACCCTCAACCCTTTCCTATGGCTTTAAATCTAAGGTTAACAGTTTGATGGCTAAGAGTATTAAGGTAAGGTTTATGCTTTCGAGGGTTAAATGATTAAGGGAAATGAATCGGGAAAAAATGAGATTTAGAGGGAAGGGGACTCGCCTTGGTTATCCAAGTGCCTACGTATCTCCTTATGGAGAATCAGAGTCAACGTAGTTCGGGCACAGGATTGTACGCCTTAGAATTTGATTTGAATGGTTTGAAGTT
The DNA here is from genome assembly GCF_029867415.1 of Vicia villosa. NCBI lineage: Eukaryota > Viridiplantae > Streptophyta > Magnoliopsida > Fabales > Fabaceae > Vicia > Vicia villosa. The sequence goes on from NW_026705609.1 coordinate 496,462, forward strand.
GATTTGAAATTGTTTTTGAAATGCGAAGTTCGAAGGTATTTTGAATTACCTTATCGTAGTTTGAACATCGCAGAATTGAAGAGATGAAAATCCGTGGTTTGTGATTTGATGTATTTTAAGTGTTTTGGGCGTACAACCCTGATTTAATATGGCACTATTAACCGCAACGATCAATAGATTCGATCGCCATAGTTAACAGATTAGTAAAGGATTGCTGGCAATTCTAATCGATTAATTCGATTATCACTTTTAGCAAATTGATGTATTTTAATTATTAATTTATTAATTTATCGTTACCCCTCATAATCGATAGATTCGATTACAAATAATAACGAATTGATAAGGTATGCTAATCATCATAACCAATAAGATGGTTAAAACCATTTAGCAAAATAATGAGTATTTTAATTTATAGGATTTGATTAATTAAATTAATCGATTATTAACCATCGCGACCAATAGATTTAGTCAGAACGAATAATAAATTGAATCCTAAAACCTTAGCCAAGTGTTCAATGGGATTGGGCGAACCCTAATACTTCCACCTTTATAGGGATTTTTGTGATTTATAATGGTTAAAAATAATTAAGTAAATTAAGTCGACATAATCGAAATAATCCTAATTATAACCCAACTCCTAGTCCTAAATTTATTATTCTAATCCTTAATTAAATGAATAAATTAAGTCAAAATAATTAATTAATAATTGATTTGAATAAATAAACAAATGAAATAGAAAATTATATAATAAAACCTGGATGTAATTCTATGTGGTGAAGTTGAGAATCCATGATATGGACCCTCATCCTGGTACGTCTGATCTGAATCTGTATTAGATCTAATGATGATGGTTGAAGGCGCACTGTAATCATAAAGATAAGCGAAGCACTGGATCGGAGGTTGCCATAACATGTAAATGGAGGAAAAATATTTGGCAACGCTGGGGCTCGAACACAAGACCACTAGGTTGCCAGCTTGCACCCCAACCAACTAGCCTGCGCGCGCTGGATGATATTCGCTTCGCCCATAATGATAATGAAAGAAAACTTGACGATTTTCAAACTGCAAAGAAAATAAGAAAAAAACCATGTCGACCTCGTGGATCGAACTGACGCAGCTTGGGTTATTCCCTAACGCCTTCACCAACTGGGCCAAGCGCCTTAGCTGTTGACGAAACCACGCGAAAACAATATGAACATAACAAAATTTAAAAAGAAAAACCAACTCGCGCAGCTTTTACTACACTCTTCTTCTTCGTGGGATTTTATTCCAGAAACCCAGCAACATCCGCTTATGCAGCCGTACCACCTGTAACATAATAAAATGTCAAATGCGAATCATAAATTAAATTGAAAGGCATGGATCAACTCGGTTTGATTCCCCGAACACAACGGTAGCCTTTATTTTATCTGATTCTTCCTGCATCAAAAACCCCTAAAACAGAACCCAAAGCACCATCAATGGCATATTCCGGGATAAACACGAATCAATCCGATTAAGTATCCAGAAACAGTCACAGCACCACCATGAACATTTATATACAATCTAAAACTGTTTACGATACTCGAATCAATGCAATCGAAACAATTTCGGAAAGAGCAAACCGTCGCTTATTATGAATGATTCTGAACCCCTTTCACTTCGAGGATGGTTCGGTTTGCTCCAGAATGAATCGAGGATTCCTGTTTTGTGCCTAAGAGGGTCAGAATTGGTCCTGAAACCCGACTGCCATGGCACCTTCTTTGAAGCCCTTTTTTTGGTTCTTGATGCCGCTCCTGTTTTTGCGTTTTTGCTTTATTTTTTATTCTGCCGCGGCCTCCCCTTCTTTCCCAAACTTTTCTTTTTTTTTTATATCAGTCAATTTAGGTTTTTTCTCCTACACCTAATGGGCCTATCATTTGATTTATTATTTTAACCCAAACAAATTACTAATCCATTGATTAATTGTATATTGTAATTATAATAACAATAATAGTTGAAAATAATTATAATAATCTTAATAATAATATTATTACAACTACTACTAAATAATAATAGTTAGTTATAATAACAAAATGATTAAGCCAATTATTAATAAATAATAAAACATGTGAATAATTTGTGAGAATGGACTGAAAAACCTCAAAATAGACGGGCCAGATGACTGGGCTAACTACCTTCTAGCCTTAACCACATTTTAACTCAGGATATTTTTTTAAGAGGGCGGGTTTGACAATAGGAATGTCGAACCCCATGACTCTTAATTTTTCCCTTGATGAATTGAAAGATATAGATCTGATCGGGCAAATTTTGGGGTATGACAATGGTAATAAAGAAACTTCAAAGGTTTGTTTCCTCATCAAACTTCTCATCAACACTTGGAGATGAGATGCCATTTGATGGTAATAAAGAAACTTCACCATCTTTCCTTCCGACTTGACGTCTTTGAAAGAATGTCATATGGCCTCATGATCTTTTGAGGGGCTAATGACTTCGCTTGAAAGCGGACGAACTGTTTTCGGGATGAAAACAAATCGTTTTCTGAGGCGAAAACTGTCGTTCATCGACTCGTGCTGGGGAATCTGAACTATCTTCTTGAAGAAGATTATCATTCACTGACTCCACTGGGGATTTGTTGAAGCATCCTCCTGGGAGAAAACTTGTCGCTTGTCAACTTTGCCGGGGAATCAGTTATTTTCCTGATGTAATCTGTCATCCATTGACCTTGCTCGGGATAATCAACGACTCTGTGAGGAATGCAAATGCAAAACAAACTCATTTTGTCGAGTGTCGCTCAGTGGGAGAATCTCGGCTGGGGAACTCCAAAAGTGAACAAACTATCTCTTTAAAGGAGATTGCTATTTGTTGACTTGCTCGGGGAGATCCTTGCATACGAACCGTCGTCTTGAAAAAAAGTTCCTCCACAACTCGCAGGGGAAACTCGAGTACATGCCCAGTGACTCGGGCACTAACATGATCGAAGTCTAACTAGACTATGCTAACTATGCAATTATGATGTAATGTATGCATGAAAATTATAAAATGTAAAGTGAATGTGAATAGAATTGTCGCGGATGTGAAATCCTAGGATACGACTTTGATCTTGTTGATCAGAAGATGTCTTCTTCTTGAAATGTACTCCATTGGGGATATCTGATTATCAGTTGCCCGCTGTTTTGAAGTGAGTGACATGATTTAAAGTGAAGATCCGTCATCGGGAGATGTTCGCAAAGCGACCTCATGGGGAAATCTGGGTTCCTGGAGTCTCAACCGTTCTCGGAGCAACTGTTTGCATTCTTCCTATTGTATGCAAGCCTTAGAAAGAAATTTCACCTTTATTTTTGCAAGTAAACTCATTTTATTTTATGAAAACATTTTGTTTCAAGAAAATGACTGTTTTAAACTTAAAATGCACTTCAAGAAACTCAATAAGACTCGATTGCAAAGAAAAGGCACAAGGCTCAAATTATTATTTATGGAATGGTAACCAGCCAAATGCTTGATTCCATGGAGTATTTACAAAGTTGGAAATTGGTAATTTTTGGGAAAAGGGCTACGATGAAACGTGACGACCGTTATCTTTCCCTTCCACTCTGAATTGCGTTGCATGCGTGCTTTGTAGAAGATGACCTACTGATGATGAAAACTCCGCTATGGATTTCGAATGATCAAGTTCGTCCTGAACACAGTTACTTGCCATACATCCCTAACTTTTGCGTAAACTACCCCTTTCGGGTTTTAAGTCTACCGGGATTGATTATTATATATTTTTATGTCTCTAACTTTTGCCTGAATCGCCCTTTCGGGATTTCGATTCACCGAGACGCTCTTTTTTGCCTAAGCCGCTCTTTGTGAGTTTTCAACTTAGCGAGCTGTTCTTTTGTTTATTTAGGCGAAGTATTTCTTGACTGCGTCGACGTTCACAGGACGGGTGAATTCTTCTCCATCCATAGTCGTGAGCATTAAGGCTCCTCCTAAGAAAGCTCTCTTGACCATGTAGGGGCCGTCATAATTGGGAGTCCATTTCCCTCTCGAATCTGTGAGAAAAGATTGAATCTTTTTGAGTACAAGGTCGCCTTCTTTGATTGTGCGAGGTCGAACCTTTTTGTCGAAAGCTTTCTTCATTCTTTGTTGATATAGTTGTCCGTGGCATAAAGCTGTCATGCGCTTTTCTTCGATTAAGTTCAATTCATCGAATCTGCTTTGACACCACTCGGCTTCTGTTAATTTTGCCTCCATCAAGACTCTTATTGATGGAATCTCAACCTCTATAGGTAGGACTGCCTCCATGCCATATACAAGGGAGAAAGGAGTTGCTCCAGTCGAAGTACGTACAGATGTACGGTAACCATGAAGAGCAAACGGGAGCATTTCATGCCAATCTTTGTAAGTGATGACCATCTTTTGAATGATTTTCTTGATGTTCTTGTTAGCTGCTTCTACAGCTCCATTCATCTTTGGTCTGTAAGGAGATGAATTATGATGTTCAATCTTGAATTCTTCACAAAGCTCCTTCATCATTTTATTATTCAAATTTGACCCATTGTCAGTGATTATCCTACTAGGAATGCTGTAGCGACAGATGATGTGATTCTTGATAAACCTGACGATAACTTGTCTTGTAACGTTTGCATATGAAGCTGCTTTAACCCACTTGGTGAAATAGTCTATGGCTACCAAGATGAAGCGATGTCCGTTGGACGCTTTCGGCTCGATCATTCCAATCATGTCGATTCCCCACATGGATAAAGGCCAAGGGGAAGAGAGTATATTGAGAAGAAATGGTGGCACATGAATTCTATCGGCGTAGATCTGACATTTGTGACACCTCTTTGCATACTGGTAGCAATCTGACTCCATTGTCAGCCAATAATATCCTGCTCTCAGTATTTTCCTTGTCATGGTGTGTCCATTGGTGTGAGTACCAAAGGAACCTTCATGTATTTCTCTCATGAGTGTTTCTGCTTCTTTCTTGTCAACGCATCTAAGCAGAACCATGTCGAAACTTCTCTTGTACAGAACATCTTCATTCAGGAAGAATCTGCCAGCTAACCTTCTCAAAGTTTTTCTATCTTTCTTTGATGCCCCAAGCGGGTACTCTTGTCTTTGAAGAAAGTTCTTGATGTCGTGATACCACGGTTTGTCGTCGATGAGTGCTTCTACTGTGAAAACATGAGCGGGCCTATCCAGGCGCATAACATCGATCCGAGGAATGTCATTCCAATGATTTATCCTAATCATGGAAGAGAGCGTGGCTAATGCATCAGCCAAGTTATTTTCTTCACGAGGAATGTGATGAAAATCTACCCTGTCGAAGAATGGTAACAATCTTCTCACGTAGTCTTTGTAAGGGATTAGCCCTGGTTGGCGTGTTTCCCATTCTCCTTTGATTTGATTGATGACCAAAGCAGAATCTCCATATACATCAGAGTGTTTGATTCTTAGATCCATGGCTTCTTCGAGACCCATGATGCAAGCTTCATATTCGGCCTCATTGTTTGTGCATTTGAAAATTAATCTGGCGGTAAATGGAACATGGGTACCCTGAGGTGTAACAATGATTGCCCCAATTCCTCGTCCATAAGCATTGACAGCTCCGTCAAAGATTAAGCCCCATTGGGATCCTATCTCAGGTCCTTCGTCTGGTAGTGGCTCGTCGTAATCTTTCATCTTGAGGTACATAACGTCTTCGTCTGGAAAGTCAAAACTGGTTGATTTATGACCATTGAGTGGGTGGTGAGCCAGGTGCTCAGCTAGAATGCTTCCTTTCACGGCTTTCTGTGCGTGATACTCAATGTCATATTCTGATAACAACATCTCCCAACGGGCAATTCTCCCAGTCAAGGCAGGCTTCTCAAAGACGTGCTTGATTGGATCCATATGGGGGATCAAACAAGTAGTATGTCGAATCATGTACTGGCGGAGACGCTTGGTAGCCCAGGCCAAAGCACAACACGTCTTTTCGAGCATGGAGTAGTGGGATTCACAATCCGTGAATTTCTTGCTCAGGTAGTAGATGGCATGCTCTTTTCTCTTTGTCTCGCCTTGCTTTCCAAGGACACATCCCATGGAATCTTCTAAGATGGTTAAGTACATTATCAAAGGTCTTCCTTCCACTGGAGGAGACAGGATGGGTGGTTCGAGCAGATATTCCTTAATGCTGTCGAATGCTTTCTGACAATCGTCTGTCCAGACGCAACTTTGATTTTTCCGTAGAAGTTTGAAAATTGGAGCACAAGTTGCTGTCATGAGATATATGAACCTCGAGATGTAATTCAGACGTCCAAGAAATCCTCTAACTTGTTTCTCAGTTCTGGGTGAAGGCATTTCTTGAATTGCCATGACTTTGTCTGGATCCACTTCAATTCCTCGTTTGCTGACGATGAAACCAAGGAGTTTTCCTGAGTAGACACCAAAGGTACACTTGTTGGGATTCAGGCGAAGCTGAAACTTCCGTAATCGTTGAAATAACTTTGCCAGATTCTGTATATGATCTTCCTCATTCTCTGATTTAGCAATCATGTCATCCACGTAAACTTCCACTTCCTTATGCATCATGTCGTGGAAAAATGTAGTCATGGCTCTTTGATATGTTGCCCCTGCGTTCTTTAGTTCAAAAGGCATAACGCGATAGCAGAGCGTGCCCCAGGGGGTGATGAAAGCTGTTTTCTCCATGTCTTCAGGTGCCATTTTGATCTGGTTGTATCCTGAAAATCCATCCATGAATGAGAAAACTTTGGATTTTGTTGTACTGTCAACCAACATATCAATATGTGGTAAAGGAAAGTCATCCTTAGGGCTAGCTTTGTTCAAATCTCTGTAGTCGACGCACATGCGGACTTTTCCGTCTTTCTTAGGAACGGGAACAATGTTAGCTAACCACTGAGGGTATTCTGAAGTGACAAGGAAACCGGCGTTGATTTGCTTTTGAACTTCCTCTTTGATTTTCATGGCCATCTCTGGATGAGTTCTTCTCAATTTTTGCTTGACTGGAGGGCATTCTGCTTTTAACGGTAAGTGATGCTCCACTATACTGGTATCCAACCCTGGCATATCCTGATAAGACCAAGCGAAGACATCTAAAAATTCTCTGAGCAGCTGTATCAAACTCTCTCTGATCTCTGAACTGAGCGAAGCTCCAATCTTAACCTCTTTTTTGTTTCCATCGGAACCAAGGTTAATGATCTCTAGAGGCTCATTGTAGGGCTGAATGGCCTCTTCCTTTTGTTGATGTAACCGTGAAATTTCCTTTGATATTTCTTCGTCTTCTTCTTCCTCTGCCTCGAATACAGGAAACCCAAAGCTTGGAGAAGTCATACGGTCGTACGTTTCAACGGGGTATTTTATGATTAATCTGCATATGTGTGATAAGTTTTATTTAGACAACGAGGGAAGACTCGGAGTATGCAGTTAATGGAATTTTTGATGTTTTTTAAGGGTGTTTTTTAGGATTACCAATTTCCGAAAAAAGAAAAGGGAAAAACTAACGAAGGAACAAAATGGCATTTTTATTTATTGACAGTCATTTCTTGAAACAAAGACCCTATAAAACAAAACTCTATTGCTTTGGACGAAGCAAAGAGGGACATTTTCCTAAGAAATAGTAAAATGCAATGCTCTATGAAACATCTCTTCACCCTGGGCTATGGTGAGAGGACAAAATAACGGTGAAAGTTCCTACTTAAGAGTGCGAACAATAGTTGAAACTTCAACAGCTGTCCAATAGTGGCGAACCCCATTGTGCACCAAGTAATCTGGAACCTTAGGCCTAAGCTGGCCTGTGGTAGGTCTTGATTTACCAACCAATGTCTTTGCAACACTCAGACGATCTTCTTCTACTTCAGCAGACTGAGCGGTGTGACCATACCCATTTCCAAGTGGAGTATGTCGGTTTTTCTTTTGAGGAAACTTCCAACCTTCTGAATGGAGAGACTCGTTGTCGGAGACACTTTCAAGATCATCCTCTTCTGTATTTTGGTCTTGCTCTTCTCCCAAGATGGCATTGACTAGGTATGTGAACTCTAAATCCGTAGCCTCGGAAGGTTACTTCGGGATATAATCCTTAATGATGACTTCACCAGATGCTGATGATGAATAGCAAGGGTTATACATCTCTTTTGGCTGAGAGAGGTACTTGTAATCAATGTTCCATCCAGTTGGAACAATGTCTTCAAGAGAGATTCTTGAACTTTCAGGAGCGGAGTATTTCACCATGTAGTCGAATTTTCTGCTTGGTTCTCCTAATGTGTCCCAAGTTTCTTCGGGGATAGGAGGAACTTCTTCTGATGAACCATGACTTCTGGTGGTGAAGCTGTTAGTAACTTCTTCACTGATTAGTTGAGTCTTACTTTCAGATCCTTTAGTTGGATAACAGCAAGGTGAATCAGACTCTGATAGGGCTATGTATCCTGCCTCGAGAAGGTAGGACATACATTCCACCTCAAATATCTCATCGGCGTCTTCTGTACCGATGGTATTGATTGTTTGTTGAACGGGTTGAAGAAAACCTCCGCTGTGGAAAGATTCTTGAATTGGAAGAACTACCTCAATTCCTGGAATATCCTTTGATGATGTTGGAAAGAATCCAACTCCTGTTATGTTCTTGTTGTTCGTAGGAATATTAATGTGCCCCCAACCACTGGTAGTGCCATCCTTTACAACTTGGATTGCATCTTTGTATGAAGAAATAGACGCTGCTTTCTCCTTTCCTTTTTCCTTGTCCAAGGAAATTGCTTGGAATTTGGTTCCAACGACTTCTTTTGGTTCTATGTCGGAGAATGATGACAGGTTGCTGACGATCAAAGCTCGTTCTCCACATACGGTTACCAATTTGTCATTTCTAATGAACTTCAGTTTCTGATGAAGTGTTGAAGTAATTGCCCCAGCCTCATGAATCCATGGGCGACCTAGCAAACAACTGTATTGTGCTGGGATATCCATAACTTGGAAAGTGATTTTAAACGTCTGAGGTCCAATAGTTATGGCAAGATCCACTTCTCCGAAAATTGACTTTCTCGATCCATCAAATGCTTTGACGATGACGTGACTGTCCCTTAGCGGATAATATTTGAAGGATAATCTTGATAATGTTGATTTGGGCATGACGTTGAGAGAGGATCCATTGTCTATTAGGACTCCTGTGAGTACATCACCCATGCAGCTAACTGAGATGTGAAGTGGAAGGTTATGGTCCACTCCTTCTTCAGGGAGATCTTCGTCACAAAAACTCAGATTAGTTCCTGTGGAAATGTTGGCAATGATACTGTTGAATTGTCCTACAGTAACACTTGGTTCTACAAAAGCTTGTTCCAAAACTTTTTGTAGAGCTTCCCTATGAGCCTCGGAACTCAATAGTAGGGAGAGAACAGATATCCTAGACGGAGTATGTAGCAGCTGGTCTACAATGTTGTATTCACTTCTCTAGATTAACTTCAAGATCTCGTCATTTTCTTTTGCTTGAACGGCATTGGTCGGATGATTGTCTTGCCTATGTGGGGCTTTTTCCAAAGGTTTTTCCACATTTTCTGTTGCTCTGTTGAAGACTCGTCCACTTCTGGTGACTTGACTAACGTCAGCAATGTTGACAACAGATGGTAATGGTATTTCCTTACCATTTTCAATGAATGTAGCGTTGTACTTGTATGGTATAGCCTTGCTGGACTCATACGGTACAGGACCTGGTAGGTAGATTACTAACATAGCAATTGCTATCTTCCTCCTGTCATACTTGACTTGCATTGGTTTAACTTGATTAATTTGAGGAGATACGGTAAAGACTTCGTCATCTTCTCTGTTGGCTAGAACTGTAATGGTATTTTCATCCATTAGTTTCTGAATGTCGTTGCGCACGCGCAAACAACCTTGTGAATTTCTTCGACAAATTCTGCATCTACTGTAAGGATGGAAATCTGTTCCAAAGTAGGCAAGTGCATTTAAAGTCTTATGGAACCTGACTACCAATCCTTCGAGATTTTCAACTTTGTAGATTTTGTATTCTCCTGGACATCCTTGAACCATGTTGATGTCGTGCTCAGTTTTGACTCGGATGTGTTGAATCCATCCTAAGTCCATTTGTTCTTGTAATGCAGCTTGAACTACAACACATCCTTGATTATTCTTTGGACAAATTTCGCATGTGAAGTAGTTGTGAGGTGGTACATGATCATATCCAGCTTGTCTAGCGTGCATTTTGACAAGATTTTCCCCTATCTGACGAATGTCGTAGACTTGAATGACGTTGGGGTGTTGATCTATCAGATTTACTAAAGCTTCTTTATGCTGCGGCAGAGGATTTGCCTGGACATTAGGATTAGTATCTTTGAAGGATAGCATTCCGCTCTTTACTAATCTTTGGACGTCGGCCTTGAAACTGAAACATCTCTCAATGTTGTGACCTGGTGCCCCCTGATGATAGGGACAAGATTGGTCAGCCTTGAACCAAGATGATGATTCATTTACAGGATTTGAAGGGCTCTTTGTCTGAATGAGTCCTTTTGCCAGTAGTGTTGGAAACAATTCCGCATATGGCATTGGTATGGGATCAAAGGCAGGATACCTTGGAATCCGATTGTTGTTGAAATTTGGAGGTCGAACATGCTGCTGAGGTTGCTGCGACCTTTGTTGAAATGGTTGTTGCGAAACCTGAGGTTGATAAGCTGGCGCTGAGTTAACAACCGGAGTTACTGTAGCAACCTGAGGTGAAAACTTCTTCTTAGCTTTGTGCATGACATTGCTGACATCTTGATCCTTTTTCTTCTGGAAAGAACTTCCATACTTCCTTGGACCAATAGAAGATTCTGGTTCTTTGTTCAAGCGCCCTTCTCGAACTGCTTCTTCTAAACGCACACTCATGTTTACCATCTCGGTAAAGTCACTTGGTGCACTTGCAACCATTCGTCCGTAGTAAAATGGACTCAAAGTCTTGAGATAGATTTTTGTCATTTCTTTCTCTTCAAGTGGTGGACAAATTTGAGCAGCAACTTCACGCCATCTCTGGGCGTATTCCTTGAAGCTTTCTCTATCCTTTTGAGTCATGGCCCGGAGTTGATCTCTGTCGGGAGCCATATCCAGATTGTACTTATACTGTTTGACGAAGGCCTCTCCGAGGTCTCGAAAAGTACAAATCTCTGAACTGTCCAAGTTCATGTACCATTTGAGTGCAGCACCAGTCAGGCTGTCTTGGAAATAATGAATGAGCAATTGTTGATTATCAGTCTGAGTTGACATTCTTCGAGCGTACATCACGAGATGACTTTGTGGGCATGAATTCCCTTTGTACTTCTCGAACTCTGGTACTTTGAATTTGTGAGGAATCTTAACATTTGGAACCAGACAGAGTTCTGCAGCATTCTTCCCAAATAGATCTTGTCCTCGGAGAGTCTTGAGTTCCTTCTGCATTTGCAGAAACTGTTCCTGGAACTCGTCCAATCTTTCATACACGCCAGCATCCTCACTTAGAGCGTGATGATATACTTGTCCACCCTGTGGAGGAAAAGTATGCATAATCGGTCGTGGAAAAGCCATGACAGCAGATCTTGGTATCTCAGCATTATGTTGTGTGAAACCCATTGCCGTTGCTCTTGGAACTTCAATTTCTAGAGGTTTGTAACCCTCCGGTGGACGCATATCCATTGTAGATCTTGGAACTTCAGAAATTGGAGGTATGTACCCTACTGGAGTAAAGTTATACGGCATATCCCAAGGTCGGTCGGGCGACATGGTATACTGAGGAATAGGAATAGGAATAGAAACAATCTCGGAAACCATAGTCCTTTGCGGCTCTTCTGGCGTTGGTCGATTCTGCGCAACTACTAGGGCTTCTACCATACTATTGAGTCTTTCAACAGTACCCTTAAGAGTATTAATCTCTTCTCTGAGTTCTCCATTCTCTTGCTCAAATTCTTCCATTCTTTTCTTGCGACTTGAACGAGTGTTGTATGGATGAGACAACTTGAAAGTCTTTGTTCACCTCCTTCTCCTCCCCTCTTTCTGGAGAAAGGAAAGTGACTATTAGATCCGCGACAATTCTCGTGTCAGTGCGTACGACTAAAGCGATGCATGATGTGTAATTAAGTTATTATTTTTCAAGGAAACACCATAATTACGTTATGAAACATCAAACTTTTATTAATTAAGCGAAAACGCCATTTTTTACACACTTTGAAAAGGGAAATACAGAGAAACTGAGAGAAAGGACTCTAAAAATTTGACGAAGAGCCGACTTCATGTTCTAACATTTTCTTGTGTTTCTTGAGCTGAGCGTTCTCTGACGTGAGTTGATCGATGATCTAGGAAGCAGGAGGAATATGATGAGAAAGTGATGATTGTGTCACTTGTCGATCGAGTACTTCCAGTAACTCATCCTTCCTTCTTAGGATGTTCTGAATTTCAACATTTTCCGTGTTGACGATTCGATACTTGTTCCTCCAAGCATTCCTTTCTTGGCATACCTTGTTTAATGCCGCTTGCAGTTTTTCAACATCGGTGGAGAAAAGGTAAATTGGTTCCCTTAGGGGAATAGGTTCTTGATGTTGATATGGCATCCTGAGCTTGAATGCTCTGACGCGTACCCATTGAAGGTAAGGATCCAGGGAGATGCAAAGATGTTTTCCTAACAATATTCTCCCTTTTGTGTGAACAAGACGCCAGGCTTGGACAATTTCCTTCTTCAGCATGTTACCATGATCGTCGATGTTCTTGAAGAACAGACCCTCCAAATGAATACTACTTGGAATATTTTTCATGGGATAGCCATATTGACGACGGGCTAAAGCTGGATTATAGCTGATTCCTCCCTTAGTTCCAATAAGGGGTACGTTGGGATAACTTCCGCAACTGAAGATGATCTTGGTTTCGTCGTTGTCAGGACTACACCAATCAATGTCTGTATGAGTGAGAGACGTGATTTTCTGTGACCAGTAAAGGCCATCCCTCATGTTCCAGAAAGTGCTAGACTTTGGCAGGTGCGAAACGAACCATTCGTATAGCAACGGTGCGCAGCATGTAATTAATCCTCCTCGCTGCAGGTTTCTTGAATGCACAGAGTGATAAGCATCCGCAAGCAAGGTTGGAACTGGATTTCCAATGAAAAAGATCTTAATTGCGTTGATGTCGACGAAGTCGTTAATGTTAGGAAACAAAAACAATCCGTAGATAAGCAATGCTAAGATTTCTTCAAATGCGCTCATATCTTGGATGCTGACGAAGTACCGAGCTTGATCTAACAAGAACTTGGAGGGTAATCCTTGAATTCCTCCTCTACTCACAATATGAGTTCTGATGTCGACTACGTTCAAAGGAGTAGTTGCAGCAATGATAATGTCGTCAGGATTCTTTTCCAAACCGGAGTACGGATCTTGCGCGTACACGGGTATTCCAATCAGACGAGAGTACTCCTCTAACGTAGGCATGAGTTGATAATCTGGAAAGGTAAAGCAGTGATACGTTGGATCGTAAACCTGCACCAATGTGGGAAGGATCCCATCCACAACGTCAATGCTGAGAAGAGGCAGAAGTTTTCCATACTCCTCCTTGAAAGCCTGGGGGTTGACCACCAGTTTTCCGAGCTTTTCCAATTCCTCTACCTTAGGAATCTTGAAGGTGTATTTCCTAGCTCTCTTTCTCCCTAAATACATGGTATAGATCCTTAAGTCCTTTCTCCGTTTTTCTCTTTCTATGAAGTTCAAAACGTTCGTTATTTAGTTTCCTTGAAAAACGACTCGAAAAAGACTCTTTTGTTTTTAGTTATTTATGAATGATGCATGAATGCACACACAAGAGTTTTAAACAAACATGGCGTTGAAGGGTATAGTGGTCATGAAGTCACAACGTAAACCTCGCCCCAAGGTAAACTAAATATAAGGATTTTTGTACCTGTAGAACGGGTTCTAGGGGTCTCAGAGTTTTTGCTCAACCTTAAAGATACGTTGACTGGTATCTATAAAAAAGTTTTCTCTGAGTGTAGTATCTGCGTGACAATTACTTCCGTAATCACCGCTCTACGTCCTAAAAAAGGCTTTAAGTGGGGTTAATGTGTTTCTAGGTCCTCCTGGTACAAATCAGTCTCGGAATGCATTGCCGCAGTTAATCACAACCAGCCAGGCAAATCCCAAGAGTAGAATTGAGAACCAAGATTAGAGGGCCTTCACCGAGAAGACATCCTCCATCCTATCTTATGTTGCACTCAAATCCGAGTATAGGATTTCTCACCACAAAGGGGAATCAAGCCCTTTCCCGATACAGAATAAACAAAATAAACAAATATATATGCAACAAACACATGAAATGACACAGAGGTTAGGCAGGACCTCTCTTGTTTTAGGGGGAATTTGGCATCCCTAATTCCTCATTGGGGCTGGACCAGCAACAGGTCAACCATTGGTTTGGATGAAAAACCAAGGTTTTTAACACTTATATCCCCAGCAGAGTCGCCATTTTTCTGTGGTGTCGTTTTTTTTACCTCCCCGTTTCACTTGGGAGGACGGCACGCTAGACCCTTCACGCGAAATTTGGAAGGAGAATGCGCCCGGGATGGGATGAATTTTGTTTCGGTTCTTCCTACGATATCACACGAACTTTCTTATTGTCCTACGAGTAAGAAAGGGGAAAAAAGATCTCAACCAAACCCTAGGAGTTTGCTAAGTGTGGGGATTTCATCTAGACTAGAAATTCTGGAGTTCGGGGGGTCGGTTATACATAGGGAAGAGTTTAAGCACCCTACATATCCGTAGTACTCTACGGGAACCTTCTCTGTGTCATTGTGATTGTGTTTATTGCTAATGATTGGGAAAGTTTCTCCTTTGTGTTAGGAGAGAGAATTGAATTGAATTGAATAAGAAAAAGACAGACAGACAGACAGACAAACTGACTATTTTTGGTATTTTATTAGCTCGTTGAGATTCCTTGTGAACCTCATGCCTACATATCCCTAATGGAAGTCAGAGCTTAATGTAGTTTGGGGAACTAACTAGGGAAATTAATTATTTTTGGTGCCTTGCTTGAAGCTCAAGGTTGAAGCTTTAAATTAAATCTCTGTTTACAGTAAAGAGACATGAAGTCATCTTTATAGAGAAGTATTTCTACTATTCCACCACAAACATTAAAAGAGTGACAAAATAACTGAATTCATTTCATTCAAGAGAGGGAGCCTACTTGGTTGATCAAGTATGACAGCCAACATGCCTCTTGAGTGAAAGAAGGATGCTCATCCAAATTAGGGAAAGTTAATCACATGTCTGGTTTCACTACCAGCTCATGCCTTTCAAAATCCTAAATGGGAGACTTAATTAAAATTAAAAATGAAATGTAATGTTTGTTTGTATGAATGTGGTAGAGTATTGAAAATATCTCTCTATAGAGATAAGCTATGTCTATCTACTGTATAAAAGATTTGACTTTAGCTGGCTTGCATGAGGCCTAAGCTTGAGGCTTTTTGATTGTTTTTATTGACTTTGGGAGATAACTCTACTGGGGGTTAATTTACAGGGAATTTGTGTTCTGTAAAAAGCCCAGAATTGAGGCTGACTCTAGTTGGAGAGTGTTTATTTGATGGATTTTATTTGGTGTTCTGTACAAAGCCCAGAATTATGGCTGACTCTTTTTAGGGAATTTATTTGTGTGCCTTGTACAAAGCCCAAGGTTGTGGCTGACTGCTGAGGATAATTGAGTTTTAAAGACTATGAATGACTCTATTTTGTGTGCCTTGTACAAAGCCCAAGGTTGTAGCTGACTCTTAACTGTGGAAGTTTATTTAATTTGTGCCTTGTATGAAGCCCAAGGTTGTGGCTACTCTAGCTAGGGAAAGATTATTTTCTGCCTTGTACAAAGCCCAAGGTTGTGGCGGACTCTTAAAGAAACTGATTATGGAAGACTCTATGGGGAAAAGATCCTTAAGATTAGGAACCTTTGACACAGGGAAATATGGTTTATCTGCCTTGTAAAAAGCCCAAGGTTGTGGCTACTAAAAATGAAAGACTCACTGGGGGAGTTTTATTTTGCTAGAGGTTTTAACAAACTAATTTATTTTTATGTTTTTTTGGGAAGCTAACCCTTTCCAGGGATTTTGACTCAGCTGGAGAAATAGTCTATTAAAAGACTGAACTTTTGGAGGCTAACCCTTTCCAGGGGTTTTGACTCTTTTTGGGGAATTTATCCTTTTAAAAGAATGAATCTTTGGATTTGAAGGAATGATTTTGGAGGCTGACCCTTTCCAGGGGTTTTTGTTAAAATGAAGGAAGGTGTGGAGGCTAACCCTTTCCAGGGGTTTTTGTTGAAATGAAAGAATGAATGGCAGAAAGATTATCTAGTGGAGACTTCTTGTTTTAAAGCCCAAGATTAAGGCTGACACTGATTGAGAATAAGCAAATAAAGATCCTAGACTCTGCTAAGGAAGATTGATGAAGATAAGGGTGACAGAGACTGTCCATGTCTCTCATTCCAAAAAGTGTACTCAATATGAGATTGAGACAATCTTAGCTTATTTAAAGTCTGGTTTAAAGAATGGAAGAAACTCACCAGGATAGGCTAAAAGGTAACTAAAGACCTGTTCCTATGTTTATAAGAAACCTGATGGGTCCTTGTATACAAGCTCAAGAGGAAGCTGGAAATGCTTTTAAGAAGCCTGTGGGTCCTTGTACAAAGCCCAAGAGGAGGCTAATCGAGGGTCATCGAGGGTCCTTGTTATAGCACAAGAGAAAGCTATGTGGTTTTGAACTTATTTTGGCTCTAAGCAAATGGGTAAGAGGTTTCATCGGGAATAATTCCTCTTTGGGTGGATGTGTCCTAGTTTTTGTTCTAAGGCTTTTGTCAAGATGTTTCACCGGGAATAATTCATCTTGGGGGTTTGAACTACAGATCTCTAATTAGGAAAGAGCCTTCACCGGGAAGACATTCTCAATCCTAGGCCATATTCCTATAGTATATATATATATATATATATATATATATATATATATATATATAGTTTAACTGTCCTAGGGTTTACACTCAAACGTAGTTCTAAACAATATATAAACAGTTATATATTTGACAGTAATTTAAATAAAGACTGTAAATTGAAAGCTTGTAAAGCCTAACCTGGATGGAGTGGAGGCCTTTGAAGATGTATGTACTAAGCCTCAACAACAATTTTTGTTGTTTTATTGGTAACAGTTGAATATTTTTTATAAACAGTTAATGGTTTTGAAAACAGAAGAAGTGAAGATGGACAAAGGTCACATAGGTATCTGAAGAGTTTCACCGGGAATAATGCCCTTCAAATACCAGAAGAATGTTTTGAAAACAGAAAGGAGATTTTGTAAATACAGTTTTTGAAAACAAACTATGAAAAGAAAAAGGTGCTGGGACTTACACTCTATTAGAGGCCCAAATGAAAATGATTCACTGTTTATGAGAAACAATTGAAAAGATACGACGTTCTGTTGTTTGAAAACCTCGATCGTCTGTTTACTTCGGAATTTGAAAATAGTTTGAATTTTGACAAAAGTCAACTTAATTAAAGTAAAGACAAAATCTATACCTAATTAAGACCTAAGTGGTTAGGATTTTTTCCACTAAAATATTTATGAAATATTAGGTTTTGAAATCTTAATGAAAACATATATATATTCTTTAATACTTAAAATAACACTATTTTCTACCTAATAAAAATACATAAAAGAAATAATATTTTTGTGATTTTTTTGGTTATTCATAAAATATATATATGAATCAACAAGTGTTTAAAAAATGAAGTCAAAATGGATTAATTTGATAAGTTAAATAATTGGTTAAAGTTGTGAAGGAATTAAGTGAGAAAAGTGATAAAAAAATTAGGTTTTGGTCCTAGCAAGGCTTGAACTCACGCCCTTATAGTCACACACTCAAAACAACACCACTGGGCCAAACGCCAGTTGGTGACTACAACACGCGCGCATTTGGTTTTGTTTTAAAACAAGTTAGAAAATCTGAAAAAAATAAAAGGATCAAAAAGTCTGGGGCGAGGGGGATTCGAACCCCAGACTATGGGCATGAGGAGACTAAGAGCACATGTGAGGCCACTAGGGCAAACGATGAATTCGTTTGTAAAACGCATACCACTCAAAATAAAATAAACCCTGCCCTTGGATTTGAATTTTGCGCGCCACAGCCATGGTCGTCTTCTTCCTCAAGCTTAAAGATTTTGAAATTGCTAACTTGCTCAATTCTCAACCAAACAGGGTGATATAAACATGGATTTCGCTCTAAATTTCCTCACGAACTCAAATATATAACTAACACAGATTTATATTAACTACATCTAACTAATTTACTAGAAATTGTGAAGAACCCTAAATTTTGAAAATCAAATTAAATGGCTATACTGAAAGATAAATGAATGATGATAGAGGTTTTTCAATCCTCTTATGATGCTGAACAATATAGTACCGAGCTATATGAGAAAGAATACTCAAATAAGTGGGTTGGAGTTTGAAAAAATACCTCTGAAAATGGAGGTCGTGAGGATGATGAGGAACACCTGGGCTTGTGTGAGTGATCCTAAAAGCTTCCTTGGGACTCAGTGATACTAACTGAATGCTTATTGTGGCTTCAATCCTTCTGAATTGCTCTACCCGACACCTTCGATTTGAGGTTCAAGTGGACATGGAGGAGGATGAATTTTCAATTACAGATTAGCTGTAGCCATATGAACAGCTTCACTATGCCCTAAGGAACGTGCCTGGATGCTTGGCTTTGCTTGAAACCTTCTGAATTGCTCTATGAACCTCCAACTGCAACAGCTCCAAAGTGAATGCAACAATGGTGTTCCTCCACCTACAGAAGTGATCCAGGTGCTTGGATCACCTCAAATGAGCCCCCTTGAGATGTTAGAATGCATACTTTCCAAAGAGAAGCTCTGGTTTGAAGAAAACGATTCTTCTTGCCAAAGAACTTTGAAAAACCATAAGCATGAGAAGAGAAAGAGAAAGCAAGGAATAGGGTTGCTTTGGTGTAACAAATACTATGGAGAGCCCTTATATTTATAGGAAAAAATTAGGATATGTTAGGTATTATGTAACTTTGTAGCCAAGTTTGTGATTCTTGTAAGAAAGGAATATTCTATATGACATAAGCCAAAAGATTCCATGATGACATAAGCCATGTGAGAAATTTTTATGTCATTTTATGATATCTCTAAGTTGTAGAATTTTATGACATAAAAATCTATCTTTGACTTTCTTTGACTTTCTTTGACTTTTGACTTGATTTGAACCTTTGCTAAATTCACCCCTTTTATGTCTCTTTTTCATGTCACATGAGGATTTTTTGAAGAAAGCATGAAGGAGCTTGAACTTGAAGAATGAAGACTTTGAGGATTGAAGAATTCAAGAAAGCATTGCATTTTCTTTTATTCTTTGTAATCCAAATTTATTCCACTTTAGAATTGTATGGACTTGAACTTTGTATGAATGGAACTTTGGAATGATGTAATTCTTTAATTTTGGATAAAGTCCTTTTTGTAATTCACTTGGAATTTGGTTCATGTTCATGTAAAGAACTCCATTTGTAAAGTACTTGAATTTCCTTTAGAATTTTGAATGAAGTTGCATGAAACATGAATATTGGATGTTCTTTGAATGAATTTCGAATTTTGCAAATTTAAATGATCCATGATAAATCTTGAATGGAAATTCCTTGAAGTAATGTGAAGAATATTCTTGCACCAATGAACTTCGAATTATTGAATTTATGGTTTTAAACCATAATTGAAATAATCTTTCAACAAATGGACCAAAAGATATTTTCTTGCAATTTTGGTGAAATTTTCATGAATTGTTTCAAACTTGTATCATCTTCCAAATAATCCATAAGAAACAATTTTCTTCATCATGATGAATCCATAGACCAAAAGTCACGAAATAAATTCCAAACAAATCTCTTGAATCACACAAATGGCAATGACGCCTTTAAATGAAAACTTCCATGAACACGAAATTTTCTTTCAAAGAATGAGTGAACGAATGAAATCTTGATCACGGCTTCCAAACCGATCAAGAGACATTTTTGAAATTGACGTCAATGATGTGATATCTCAGGGGGGTCAAAAATTAGGGTATGACACCTTCTCCCTTAACACCTCAGCCTCTTGAGAAATGGTTCGACGAAGATTAGTAGGCAAATATACCACCCTAAAGTACTTCTGGAAAGCTTGAATCTGCTTGATGTTAGTGGCCTTACATTGAGTAGGTTTACCCTACAAACGACCAATAGCAGTAGTCTGTTCGAAAATCTTTTTATCAGGATCATCGACGAAGGTAACGAAGTAAGTTCGCCACCAAGTCTCAAACTCATGAGTGCAGTGAAATGCAGGTTTAAAATTGGTAAAGATGAGAGTGGGCCGACTATTCCATATGCTGTCATAGTCCTCTTGAACATGCTCCCAGGCTTCGTTATTAAGAACGTCCACCAATAGTTCATGAGAAGTGAATAGGGATTTGGGGAGTAGTTGGCAAAGTACAAACTGTCGAGCCACCAAATTAGGTTTATAGGCTGTCAGACTGGGACTTGTGCTCGCAATAGAGTAGGATAGAAAAAAGGGGACCAAGAAGCGTCGCCAGGTAGTAACAGAAAGTTTTTTATGTTCTTCCCTCAAAGGAAGAAAGATGTTTGTGAGCCACGTAGGGTCAGACTTGCCGTCAGCAAAAGGGGCCATGGATGGTTGAAAATCGACCCTTTTCAGCATCAAGTCGAACATTAGTTTGAAAAGGTTGAGGTTGGGGGCACCTTTATCGATTGGGGTCAGAGTCAATAAGCGTTCCCAAACACTATAAACCTTAGTCGGAGAACATGTTATCTTCCAGTTCTTGAAAGGTTTTAGCTCTTTAGAGAAAGTGGCATTTAGCCACAATTGTTGCAACCAAAAAGGTCCATGCACCAAATCATTCTTCTTTTTTAGGGTGTTGGGGTTGTAGTATCTGATTTTCCTGGCCACATCCGTCAAAGACGTGTAGAGGTTGGCCAATTCAACTCTCCCAAAGAGACGCTACCACCATGGTGTAGGTGACTTGCAAGATAGACGAACTGCTTGGCCACCTGCATAGACCTAGAACAAAAAACACATCTCGACAGCCAATACGTCAAGAAAGCAACATATTCGTCATCACTAATGACAGGTGTGTTCTTTTGATGGTGAGAAAGGAAGTTATTGAATGTTGGACTCTTAGTGTCACCGACGTCGAACTTCATCGGGACCCTGTCGACATCCACATGGTTAAACACAAGACCAGCTGGTTTTAAACCTGTGATAGCAGCAACGTCCAGAAGGGTAGGAGTGATCATGCCACAGCTTGTATGGAAAGTGTTTGTCGAACCTTCCCAAATGAATAATGCAGCTGTCAGCATGCTATAAGAATAGGAGATGCCTTCCTGCGACAGGTTCAGAAGGGTGTCGATACCTAATTCTTCCCACAACTTACCTTTGCTGGGTTTCAAACGTGCCATCCAGGCGGAAAATTCGGGGCATCTTAGGGGTGGAGCCGTTCGAAAATTCCTATCATAAAAACGCAGGGAAACAGGATTTGGGGAGGATATCAATGGTCTGGATTCTCTGATGGTAGGAAAGAAGGCTCCGTCATCAGTGGTGTAGATTTCAGAGGGAGCGTCGACAAGTAATGGACCTAAGAAAGACAAAGGTGCACCTTCGAGTTGAAAAGGGATGAGTACCTGAGATTGCCAAATCTTTGCTTTTTCGTCAGCAAACGGAGGTTCTAGAACATAGGGTTTGCCGTCAACAACACGGAGCTCACAGGTCTTGGCTGGAGAAGTAGTTGGAGCAGCGGCCGCCATTGTTGAAGAAAGAAGTTCTTTGAAGCTGTAACAGTCTGAAGAAACAAATAAAAAGCAGAGAAAATTGGGGAAGAAGGCTAAAGCGTGAAAAAGAGAAGAAAGAAAAGCTTTTTAGAAGTGGCTACTTATAGCCAATGGTGGACGTTACACTTCCTACAGGCTCAGACGTGACAAGGAGGGGAGCACGTGGAGCTGAGAATTCGCATGCGTGGAGCCCACCACTGCCACGAAAAAGGTGCCATTACACCATATTAAATGAGCCCACGTCTCGAGGCAGTAGAGCGTGGGGAGGTAATGATGGCGCGACGTCATGGACAAGACGTTACAGTGACTCTACCCCACTGAGTAAGTGTAAATGTTCAAGTCGAAGCAAGGGAAGTGGAAACGTTTAGGTCGAACCCAGAATTTTCATAGATGCCATTCTCTCACGGATGTCACCTACATGTCGAAATGGCATCTCTGATGGGACATTTTGTTACCCTAAAAAATCATAGAGACAAGACAAGACACGTGTCCTCAGTATAAGAGCCTTTCATTCTAAAAAGAAAATTTACAAGCAAAGAATGAAGTGAATGTCGAAATAGAAAGGTGTCGAAGTAGAAGGCGAAAGTCGAACGTAAGGATTCTATACTTAGAAGATTTTTAGATCAAACCTTCGATTGTAAAGGACACGTCAAAAACTGGAGACGGTTACCAGAAGTGGCTAAAGCGCGAGAATTCAAATTCCAAAGTTTGAAATGATAAGGGACGGTTACCAAGCCAAGTTCGTGTATCAAGGGCGCCAAACGCAGAAAAGGATCTTACGAAGCAGTTGGTGCCAATTCAAATCTCAGCCATTGATTATGTTAGGTAGTTACTTCATGTAAATCCTATAAATAGGTCAGAATAATGTAGAAAAAAGTGTGTTCACTATTACAATCAAACCGCTTGCTTACACTCTGCCCAATTTCCGCCTTTAAGGAAACAAGAGTTGCTGAAAGTCTTGATGTATGTGAATCACCATCTTTATTTTCAATGCAAATCCTTTACTTTTTAATTGTATGTGTAATACGGTGAACTGACTGTTTAAAAAATGTTGCGGATAGCAAGAGTCGCCACCGACTTTTATTTTATCCAATTTTAGGAAAGGCTAAAAGAACAGGAAAAGACCTTTTAAAAAGATTTTGAGTTCGGGGGGTAAGTTATACAAAGGGAAGGTGTAAGGCACCCTTTGCATCCATGGTTATCCATGGGCTCTTAATTGCTTAGCTCACTTTTGTATTGTTTGAAATGTTTGAAAATGAGGTGTGAAAAGTAAAAACTTGGAAGAAGAACTTTAGCTTGTAAATAAGCGTAGTCTTTTTGAATTTGATTTTGAGAAGAGTGGAAAAAAGTTTTGAATTTAGAACAAGCAATTAGTAGCAACTACCCTAAGTTTAAAAAACGTTCTTTTAGCTTTTCAGGCGAAAGGGACTATCCATACCATAAGAGGGCAGGAAGTCATTCAATTGGATGTTGAAAGGTTCATCGAGTAATCGTTCGCCATAAGACTGTCCCTTGCCATAAAAAGGCAGGTAGTTTAAGGGAAGGACATAATAGTCATTTTATCTTTTTAGGCATCATGCGAGGATACCTTAGCAATTGGGACAATTATCACTTTTTTACCGAGGCAACTTCGAGGGAGTTTCAATAACTTTAAGGCAACCTTTGCTTTAGGTATCCTCGGAATCGAGGGACTTGACTATTTTTAGGCAACAAAGTTAAGGCAACAAGGCAGCAGTTAAGGCAACAGTATAAGGCAACAAGGCAACCAGAGGGATTACCCTAAAGGTGTGTGGGTGCAACAATCATGTGGTTCAGTTCATATATATTATCTTGTAATTAGTGATCCTAATTCTGTTAAAGGCTTGCACTCCCTAAGATTACTAACCACGTAGTTTAAAATTGCAGAAATTAAAGGCAGGAAAATAAAAATCCTACGCTATTACAATAAACACCTGCGGAGACGGGGGAATTAAAAGACGGAAAAAATAAGAAGGATCAATAATAAGTTTTAAACATTGAATGTCTTGATCTCCCTCGAACCTTTGATCGACCCTGAAAATAAAAATAAAAATAATAGGAGTTAATGTATTACGGATTCAATGACTATTGAGGTAAACCTATTAAAAGGCAAAGATAACAATGAAAATAAAATGATATATAAACAAAAAGAATTAGAAACTTAGCTTTTGTAACTGAAGGATCTTGGCCAACCTTGAAGATTAATGATAAAAAGAAATAGGGCGAGTGTATGGGGATCTATTAACAAACCTCACAATCCTAATTAAGGTACAAGTTAATCATAGTTAATAGAATAAAAAAGGTAAAAATAAAATCTCAGGTTAAAGGAAATGCAAATCCCAAACCCTAACACTAAACCCCTTAAGTAAGAAAACTTGTTGTGACCTAAATAAGGTTTGAACAGTATAAAGTTAAAGACATAAAATTAATTAGTGGTTAAAATTGTTAATAAACATAAAATTAATTAATTAGTCTAAAAATTAATTAAAAAAAAACGAACTCTAATCACACTAATCCTAATTATTTAAAAAATTAATTATTAAACTAATTTAAAATTAAACTAATGACTAAAATTATAAACCTAGAATTATAAACCTAATTACCACTTAATTTAATTTACAAAATTAAACCCTAATAAAATAGAACCTATAAATTAATTAATCCTAGTATTAAACCTAGTTTTAAGATAATAGTTGTTTAGATAATGGTTAATTTTAGGTTAATTACCAAAAGCAAAACAACGAACAACAAACAAACAAAGCAAGCAAAAATAAAAAAGAGAGTGGGGCGTATTATCTGGTGTTGCGCAGTTTGGAGGTCTCATGGTGGAGTTGCATCTTCATGACCCTTGGATCTGCATCTGATGGAGATAAGATGGTCTAGGCTGAGAGTGCATTGTAGGCCACGTATGGGAGGCGCGCTGGATCCATGAATGGAGATATCCTGAAAATTAAACAAAATAATGTGCAAGAAAGCAAGGGTCGAACCCATGCCCTCGCATATAAGCAACTTAGTACACACTGATTCTCCACTGGTACAATATTCATTCGCTGTTACTAATACATGTGCCATTTAATATATTTGAAATCACATGCTGACTGGGAAATATTCAACGTGGGCCCCCTTTGGTTGCTGACTGACGAATCAGAGGCGGGAAGAGAATTAGAGAACGTTGACCATCCAGTTGGGCCGTTCCACGTATTACGCTTCCGTCGTCTTCTTCGTTAGTTCGGTGAACTTTCTTTTGCTACGGTTTGGCTTCTAAAAGGCTTCCAACGGGCTACGACACTTTCGTAGCGAAACCTGCATGAACTGAAACTTCGAACAAACGCGTTAAACCAAAACCAAAAGCATCTAGATCACATATATCAAGCTTTGTGAATTCAGTGGTGCGATTGGTTTCACCGGAATCTTCCTAAAACTAATAGAACGAAGCTCCACCATGTTAAAACCCTAACAATGGTGGAACCTTCATGCTGCGCAAAAACTCGTGAGTAATGGATCAAAACAAATCTAAATAACATTATTATCATTAGTAGGCATGAAAAATTCATTCATAATGCATGTATGAAAGGTTTGAGTTTTGAAAGAATGATACAAAACCGTGATTGTGTAGGGGCTTCCTCCACTTGATGGGGACTGTAAAGAAGATGAGGATGATCCCCTGGGACCTTTAGGAACGGAATAAGATGGCTGGCTTACTTGGAAACTCGATTGGAACCTTGCTTTGCTATTGCACCTTCCTTTGAAACTTTTGGCAACCTTTGAAACTCCACCTCTTTTTCCAATTTTCACGTGAACCCTTATGCAGGAGGTATTGTGAAGATTTATAGATGTATTTTAGGGTTAATAACTTGGGCAAAGAGCCATGTGATTGGTAAGAGAAAATTATTGGAAAATATTTGATTTAAATCATATGAAATCTTGCTAAATTTGTCCAATCTCTCTCCAATCTTTCCTTTCATGTGTCATTGGATCAATTAGGAACAATAAAATCAATCACATAATTTTTGCCAATTAAATTATGATTTTATTGATTTAATTTTGAGTTTAAATGAATAAACTCAAAATAAAAGGAATAAAAATACAAAAAAATAATTATGTGAGATTAAATCGTGGGTCCCGAGATAATTTTAGATTGAGAGAAAAAGATTGGAAATAAACTCATAATCTTTTGTTACTTAATTTATGATTTTATTTGGTTTTATTCGAATTTAAATAAATAAACTCAAAATAAAAGAAATAAAAATCATAAAATAAATATAAATATATTTATGGGCCTCCTAAGAGTTTGAAATCACGTGGATAACACAAAAACATGGGCCCATTACTTAACAAACCAAAATTCTTCATTTAGGGTTTCATGCATTTCCTCAAAATTGATCAACTTGTGCGATCCATAACTCATTCAATATTTATCATATGGAGGTGATCTAGGACTTTTTGGAAAGCCCAAGATGTACTCTAAAGGCTCCTTTTGGTTTCATCTCAATTGAATCTTCCATGTTCATGTTATGAGCTTTGAGAAAAAATGACTTTTTCGCGATCCTTTAGAGGGGCCTGTAATGTATTGGCTTATATATTCCAAATAAAGAATTTTTGGACCTGGCATATGAGAGACAAAGTTGTAGAGAATTCAATTTCCTTAAAAATGAGCGTTGGATGCGCAATTTTTGATATTCCATGTGAAAGTTACGGCTGGTCAAAGTTCAGTTGACTTTTAGTTAAAAGCCCTAATTTAGAAACTTTGAGTTTTGTTGATTTCTAAACTTTCTTTGATGAATCATGATCAACCTTTGATCAAATGATGGATGATACTTCATAATGAGTATGTTGATCCAAAAATCAGAAATTTTGACTGTAGTTTGACCATTGTTTGACTTTTAGGTCAACTAGTCGATTATTGATCGTTTGGGCCACTGAGTGAGCAATCTTAAGAATCAGAGTTTGACACTTGAGGTGAGGATCCTTTGAATCATATGAGAGACCATGGAATCCACTTGAGGTATCAGAAGTTCAAATTCCTTGATTAAATCGGAAACCCTAATTTAGAGGTTGTTATTTAGGAGAGAGACTGCATGCTTTCTTCTTGTATATCTTTGAGCATTTGAAGAAATATGGTGGGCAAATTTTGGGGTATGACATCTGACCCTGTTCAATCTTCTTATACCTGAGGATGTAGGTTGGCTTGTGTGCCTGTCGGAGTCTGAAGGTGGAAGAGGATTGAACACTAGAATACCAAGAAAATTTCCCTTGCCGAGGTAGGGACCTTTTGTAGGAGATGGGCTTAAAGATGCCATCCAGGTGTTGAAAGAGTGTTGTCAGAGATGGGCTTAAAGATGCCATCCATATGTTTGTCTAAAGCAGATGCTTTCCAGATTGGATCACATGCATTGATTGTGTCTGAAGGAGAGATTCATAAAAATGAAGTAATGTTTTACAGAAGACTACCTGGAGAGGTTCTTAATTAGATAGATCATTGACTGATGTAAAAGAGATTAAGCTTTACACAAAGCTCGGGGAGAAGTGTCTTAGGGAGGACTGACTAAAAATCTCCCTAAAAAGGCAAGAGATGTCTTAGAAAGGATTGGATAAATGTTTAAAGGAAGATTACCTAAAGAGGTTGAACTATGTCTTAAACAAGACTAACCTAGGAATGTATGATATATCTTAAACAAGACTGACCTAGAAAGGATATGATACGTTTTACTACCTAGAAAGGCTCCTAGAAAGGATATGATACGTCTTAAACAAGACTACCTAGAAAGGATACGTCTTAAACAAGACTACCTAGAGAGGTTCCTGGAAAGGACATGAATCATCTTAGAAAAGATTACCTAGAAAGGCTCCTAGAAAGGATATGAATCATCTTAGAAAAGATTACCTAGAAAGGTTCCTAGAAAGGATATGCATCATCTTAGAAAATATTACCTAGAAAGGTTCCTAGAAAGGATGATAAACGTCTTAGAGAAGACTACCTAGAAAGGTTCCTGGAAAGGATATGAAACATATTAGAAAAGATTACCTAGAAAGGATATGAAACATCTTAGAAAAGATTACCTAGAAAGGATCCTAGAAAGGATGAGAAGTTCTTTGATTGTTTCTGAATTATCTTTGAAGAAAGATTCGGAATGAAGCATCAGAATTGTATTCGTCTTGGATGAGACTGAATCGTTAATACGATTGTATTTGCACCGCACTTGGATGATAATATTCTTTTGATTATGAAATGACCTGAAAAGGAAAGATTAGTTTTATGCAATGTCATGATGCATGTATTGAGATTCTCGAAATAAACGAGAGTACTGTATGTTATGCATTTATGAGTGATGCAGGGATGGACTATATAGTCGAAGCATATTGATAATTTTTGTATAGCAGCTGCGGGTTGAGAAAATAAATCTCTGTGTGCTGTTGGAGATAATGACAAGAGAATTCCTGTCTTTTGTTCGATGATATCCAGCTGGGGAATTTTGATCTTCGCTTGGGGATGAGATTGACGTGAGTGATCTGATCCTGATATATCCTGGGGACAAGAGAAATGAGCATAATATCCAACCAGATTTCTGAGCGGCAACTCTGATAGATATAGCGAGTTTGAATAAACCATGCTAGAGAAGAAAATTATGTTAGAGTCTCTGTTAGGAAGAGATTGCTTGAAGATGACTTGCTATGTGGGGATATATTATGAAAACTGCTCTCTGGGGAATGTCCAGAGATTTTCAATTCTTCATTGCCCCTTGTCTTTGAATACTTGCTATTGAAAAACACTTGCGAGAGTATACCTGCCCCTGGAATTAATGGCTTGGTATGCTCGATACTTGAATTTGGAATTAGAACTTCAAAGAAGAGACAGATACTGACATCATCTGATGCTAGTAGCTAAGTAGAATTTGTTGAGATTTGTGACTGATGTGACATGCCCCCAGTGATAGACTAACTTCTCTGGTTTTTCAGTGCCTCTGAGAGGTTCTATGAATCATGACTAGTTTTCCCATAGTAGACGGGATAATAATACGTCATGCCCCTTGTGTAAACAAGCTTTTAGCTGATCGAGTCATGCATACGAGACGTCTCTGCAAATTTATTTGTCAGTAAGACTTTTAGTCATTAATTATGCCCCATGCAGATTCTTCCTGATGCCAAACATTTGAAATTACGTAGACAAAATTGTTTTATAATGACACTCATTAAAATGCAATGCATATGTCTGTCTTGGAGTTTAAAAACAATTTTAGTAAAACAAAATATGTAAGAAAGTGACATTTGTAAAAACATGATATCAACTCAGGATTTTTGGTAAACTTTAAGGAGTCAGGATACCCTTTTTGTGTCAGTACGCTTTCGAACTAACCATGCTTCAGTTAGGACTTTCAAGGGTTGTAACATGGCTTGGTTCACGGTTTAAGAAACAAAGGATAAAGGCTCAAAGTTTATTTGTACCCATCCCAATCTTCGTGATGTTCTTCGATCCTATGCTCAGTTAACTTTGCATTTAAGTTCTAGCAGGTCTTGAAGTCGTAATGTTGACATTTGATGATGGTTGAAGCACCGAAAGTTTATTTGAAAAGGTAGTCATCCTTTTTGTAATTTTTCATTTTGTGGAGGATTTGTAGTAACCTCTTTTTTGACTTTATTATCCCTAACTTTTGCCTGAACTGTTTATTTTGAGATTACAGTTAGCGGGATGTTTCGATTTTGATAAGTCTCCTTCATAGGTTTTGACTTAACAGTTTTCTTTTTCTTTTGTGGATATTGATTGCCTGACTTGAGAATTACGGGAATCCATCACTTGTGTAAAGCACCTGGTATAATTGAGGTAACTGAGTAACTACCCTGCCCCAGGTTATGATTAAAGATTTTAATCTGTATGAGAAAGAAAACTTCTACTTCTTAGGCTCGAAGGGGTTGACGAGGGATTAACATCCTTATATCTCCACTGTTTAGGAATTGAAACAATGCATGTACATCGTTAGCATAGTTCGTTCAAAAGCATACTGTATGAGGTTGCGGTATCGTTTTCGTCATCCTCCCTCAAAAGGCTTACAGCTTTAGCGAGAATTAAATATCATAAAGAAAACCAAGTAAAAACAAAGTTTAATATAGCAATAGGAAGAGAAATAAATCAAGACAAGCGTATGCAATGCATTAATGATTATGATAAATTAAATAGAGTCTGACATAAGACGAATGTTTAAACAAACAGGAAAGAAATTGCGAATGCGAGTAAATTAATGATCTAAATAGCCATCCTTTAGACTTTGCGTGGCTTCTCTGGTTGGCCAAATTCAACGATCCCTTCTTCGATCAAGTCTTGAATTTTATGTTTCAATGGCCCACACTCTTCTGTATCGTGACCAGGACTATTTGAATGGTAAGCACATCTTGCATGATGTTTGTACCCAGGGACGGGATTAGCAGGAGCTGAGTATGGAGGCAGTAGAGTTATCAAACTTCGATCGAGCAAGTGTTGCAAAGCTTGAGCCAGTGGCATGTGTAGTGGAGTAAACAACCTTTTGGGTTTGGATTTCAAAGTACATTGGCCACCTTGTTGCTTACGTTGATCTTTCTGTTGTTGTTGTGCTGGAGACTGACTAGAGACCAGGACTGCCCCAACAGTGGTGGATTCATTCTTCCCATTGTTTTACAGTACCAGAAGAAGTAGCCGCCTGAATTTTTCCGCTTCGCATACCACTTTCAACACGTTCTCCGGTCAGTATGAAGTCAGTGAAACCAGACGAGGAGTTACCAAGTAAATGGCTGTAAAAGGGACCAGTCAGTGTATTCATGAACATATCAACTAACTCTCGGTCAGTCAAGGGAGGTCGGACCCTGCCAGCCAAGTCTCTCCATTTCTGAGCGTATTCTTTGAAGCTCTCATTAGGTCCCATGGACATGCTTTGTAATTGTGTACGAGTTGGCGCGAGATCACCATTGTATTGGTATTGCACATAGAAAGCAATTGCCAAATCTTCCCATGTGTGGATGTTGGTACCCTCTAGTTGATAGTACCATTCGAGTTGAGTTCCAGATAGGCTCTCTTGGAAAAAGTGGATCCATAGCTTCTTATCAGCGGTATGAGGTTGAATCTTCCTTACATAAGACCTCAAGTGCAATTTAGGACAAGAGACTCCGTCATATTTAGAAAAAGTCGGAATCTTGAACTTCGGAGGGATAACAACTCCAGAGATGAGTCCTAGATCTTCAAAATCGAGTCCAGGTACCTAATGAATTTCCATAGCTTTCATACGTTCCTCCAGCAGTTTGTACTTGTCATCAGGATGTTCGTCCTCATGGTAATAGTCTTCTTCTTCCTCAGAAGGCTTGGCAGAATCATGGTTACTTTTTGCCTCAGTCTTGATACTAGCATTGTCATCTTCGTCACTGTCTTCAGAGGCCTCGGCATCCTTGAGTTGCAAGATCGGTCTAAGCATTTTCCTTAGAATCTTCTTGTCTTTCTTCTTCTTATTCTGGTTAAGGAGTGCTTTCAGTTCCTCTTGCCCCTTGGACAAGTTCAGGATCAGATCTTGAAACTGGGTGTTCTGAGCTTGAAGGTCTTTGACTGATTGCTCGAGATTCATGATGCTGAAATAAACAGCGAGGAGGTGAGAAACCTGTGGTGGAAACCTGTGATGCAATGTTATGAATGCAGATGCAGTATTTTCAAGGATCTTTAGGAAATTTAGTTAGCAACATTGGAAAATAATTTGGTCGCATCTTCGTTTGAAGAACTCTGACTTTTGGATGTTCTTCTATGGGAATCAAGCTCACCATATCCAGTGGGTCATAGCCTCTGATACGGGAACTTCTGGATTTGAAGGTACATGGCTAGAGGAAAATAAATCCTCTTGCCCCTTGATAGGTACGAGTCTTTGAATTGGAAGGTGTGTGGCCAGAGGAAAATAAATCCTCTTGCCCCTTGATTAGGAAATCAGTCCTTGATAAGAGCACCTGAAATTGCGCGCCCTAAATTCCTAAGATCCTTGAAAGGGTTAGTTAATTATGTTATGCTCATGATGCCATGATATTATGGGAATGCAGTTCATTAGGCATAGTGGGAGATAGTAAGGATGAACAAGTCCTTTTAACAAAATCTGCAAAGGAACGAAGGTTAGCAGCAAACACAAACAAGTCACACAAGTCACACAATTTTTGGCTTAAGGCTTGCATGGAGTCTGATCAGGTGTCCTTCCCAAGGGTATTTCTATGGATAAGGATGATATCAGCAACGGGTTCTACCGAGTTACCCAGAATTGTCAGCCCTCCTAAAGCACCCTCGAACATGATGCATACATACCATGCAATGATACTTTGAGAAAGAACCTATCTGAGTTGTAGTATCGGGTAGCGACTATGCTCTCAACATACATCAAGAGTAGTCCCCCCACTACGTTCCTAAAAGTCAAGATGGGTTAAAGGTAACTAAAGGTCCTTAAGCTCCGACTCACCCACGGACATCCGCACGAACCTCCCTCATACAAGGGAAGCATGCAAACACCCATAGAGGCCTAACTTAAGCGTGAACTCTCATATTGACCAATCCTCCACATACATGAAGGAGGTCGCCATGACTATGCCACTTCCTATCTTAGATGTACTTGAATCCGAGTGTAGGATTCGTCCTTAAGTTAATTCCCAAAACAGCCCTGAAAAATAAAGGAAGCAAAGCAAACAGTAGAATACAATTAAGTGATCCTAAACTTTTAAGGTAACCCCTCTTTTATTCGAAAAATCCCCAACAGAGTCGCCTGTTCTGTAATACGGTGAACTGACTTTTTAAGAAATGTTGCGGATAGCAAGAGTCGCCACCGACTTTTATTTTATCCAATTTTAGGAAAGGCTAAAAGAACAGGAAAAGACCTTTTAAAAAGATTTTGAGTTCGGGGGGTAAGTTATACAAAGGGAAGGTGTAAGGCACCCTTTGCATCCATGGTTATCCATGGGCTCTTAATTGCTTAGCTCACTTTTGTATTGTTTGAAATGTTTGAAAATGAGGTGTAAAAAGTAAAAACTTTGAAGAAGAACATTAGCTTGTAAATAAGCGTAGTCTTTTTGAATTTGATTTTGAAAAGAGTGGAAAAAAGTTTTGAATTTAGAACAAGCAATTAGTAGCAACTACCCTAAGTTTAAAAAACGTTCTTTTAGCTTTTCAGGCGAAAAGGTCTATCCATGCCATAAGAGGGCAGGAAGTCTTTCAATTGGATGTTGAAAGGGTCATCGAGTAATCGTTCGCCATAAGACTGTCCCTTGCCATAAAGAGGGCAGGTAGTCTAAGGGAAGGGCATAATAGTCATTTTATCTTTTTAGGCATCATGCGAGGATACCTTAGCAATTGGGACAATTATCACTTTTTTACCGAGGCAACTTCGAGGGAGTTTCAATAACTTTAAGGCAACCTTTGCTTTAGGTATCCTCGGAATCGAGGGACTTGACTATTTTAGGCAACAAAGTTAAGGCAACAAGGCAGCAATTAAGGCAACAGTATAAGGCAACAAGGCAACCAGAGGGATTACCCTAAAGGTGTGTGGGTGCAACAATCATGTGGTTCAGTTCATATATATTATCTTTTAATTAGTGATCCTAATTCTGTTAAAGGCTTGCACTCCCTAAGATTACTAACCACGCAGTTTAAAATTGCAGAAATTAAAGGCAGGAAAATAAAAATCCTACGCTATTACAATAAACACCTGCGGGGACGGGGGAATTAAAAGACGGAAAAAATAAGAAGGATCAATAATAAGTTTTAAACATTGAATGTCTTGATCTCCCTCGAACCTTTGATCGACCCTGAAAATAAAAATAAAAATAATAGGAGTTAATGTATTACGGATTCAATGACTATTGAGGTAAACCTATTAAAAGGCAAAGATAACAATGAAAATAAAATGATATTTAAACAAAAAGAATTAGAAACTTAGCTTTTGTAACTGAAGGATCTTGGCCAACCTTGAAGATTAATGATAAAAAGAAATAGGGCGAGGTATGGGGATCTATTGACAAACCTCACAATCCTGATTAAGGTACAAGTTAATCATGGTTAATAGAATAAAAAAGGTAAAAATAAAATCTCAGGTTAAAGGAAATGCAAATCCCAAACCCTAACACTAAACCCCTTAAGTAAGAAAACTTGTTGTGACCTAAATAAGGTTTGAACAGTATAAAGTTAAAGACCTAAAATTAATTAGTGGTTAAAATTGTTAATAAACATAAAATTAATTAATTAGTCTAAAAATTAATTAAAAAAAAAACGAACTCTAATCACACTAATCCTAATTATTTAAAAAATTAATTATTAAACTAATTTAAAATTAAACTAATGACTAAAATTATAAACCTAATTACCAATTAATTTAATTTACAAAATTAAACACTAATAAAATAGAACCTATAAATTAATTAACCCTAGTATTAAACCTAGTTTTAAGATAATAGCTGTTTAGATAATGGTTAATTTTAGGTTAATTACCAAAAGCAAAACAACGAACAGCAAACAAACAAAGCAAGCAAAAATAAAAAAGAGAGTGGGGCGTATTATCTGGTGTTGCGCAGTTTGGAGGTCTCATGGTGGAGTTGCATCTTCATGACCCTTGGATCTGCATCTGATGGAGATCTGACGGTCTAGGCTGAGAGTGCATTGTAGGCCACGTATGGGAGGCGCGCTGGATCCATGAATGGAGATATCCTGAAAATTAAACAAAATAATGTGCAAGAAAGCAAGGGTCGAACCCATGCCCTCGCATATAAGCAACTTAGTACACACTGATTCTCCACTGGTACAATATTCATTCGCTGTTACTAATACATGTGCCATTTAATATATTTGAAATCACATGCTGACTGGGAAATATTCAACGTGGGCCCCCTTTGGTTGCTGACTGACGAATCAGAGGCGGGAAGACAATCATAGAACGTTGACCATCCAGTTGGGCCGTTCCACGTATTACGCTTCCGTCGTCTTCTTCGTTAGTTCAGTGAACTTTCTTTTGCTACGGTTTGGCTTCTAAAAGGCTTCCAACGGGCTACGAAACTTTCGTAGCGAAACCTGCATGAACTGAAACTTCGAACAAACGCGTTAAACCAAAACCAAAAGCATCCAGATCACATATATCAAGCTTTGTGAATTCAGTGGTGCGATTGGTTTCACCGGAATCTCCCTGAAACTAATAGAACGAAGCTCCACCATGTTAAAACCCTAACAATGGTGGAACCTTCATGCTGCGCAAAAACTCGTGAGTAATGGATCAAAATAAATCTAAATAACATTATTATCATTAGTAGGCATGAAAAATTCATTCATAATGCATGTATGAAAGGTTTGAGTTTTGAAAGAATGATACAAAACCGTGATTGTGTAGGGGCTTCCTCCACGTGATGGGGACTGTAAAGAAGATGAGGATGATCCCCTGGGACCTTTAGGAACGGAATAAGATGGCTGGCTTACTTGGAAACTCGATTGGAACCTTGCTTTGCTATTGCACCTTCCTTTGAAACTTTTGGCAACCTTTGAAACTCCACCTCTTTTTCCAATTTTCACGTGAACCCTTATGCATGAGGTATTGTGAAGATTTATAGATGTATTTTAGGGTTAATAACTTGGGCAAAGAGCCATGTGATTAGTAAGAGAAAATATTTGGAAAATATTTGATTTAAATCATATGAAATCTTGCTAAATTTGTCCAATCTCTCTCCAATCTTTCCTTTCATGTGTCATTGGATCAATTAGGAACAATAAAATCAATCACATAATTTTTGCCAATTAAATTATGATTTTATTGATTTAATTTGAGTTTAAATGAATAAACTCAAAATAAAAGGAATAAAAATAAAAAAAATAATTATGTGAGATTAAATCGTGGGTCCCGAGATAATTTTAGATTGAGAGAAAAAGATTGAAAATAAACTCATAATCTTTTGTTATTTAATTTATGATTTTATTTGGTTTTATTCGAATTTAAATAAATAAACTCAAAATAAAAGAAATAAAAATCATAAAATAAATATAAATATATTTATGGGCCTCCTAAGAGTTTGCAATCACGTGGATAACACAAAAACATGGGCCCATTACTTAACAAACCAAAATTCTTCATTTAGGGTTTCATGCATTTCCTCAAAATTGATCAACTTGTGCGAGCCATAACTCATTCAATATTTATCATATGGAGGTAATCTAGGACTTTTTGGAAAGCCCAAGATGTCCTCTAAAGGCTCCTTTTGGTTTCATCTCAATTAAATCTTCCATGTTTGTGTTATGAGCTTTGAGAAAAAATGACTTTTTCACGATCCTTTAGAGTGACCTGTAATGTATTGGCTTATATCTTCCAAATAAAGAATTTTTGGACCTGGCATATGAGAGACAAAGTTGTAGAGAATAAATTTCCTTAAAAATGAGCTTTGGATGGGCAATTTTTGATATTCCATGTGAAAGTTACGGCAGATCAAAGTTCAGTTGACTTTTAGTTAAAAGCCCTAATTTAGAAACTTTGAGTTTTGTTGATTTCTGAACTTTCTTTGATGAATCATGATCAACCTTTGATCAAATTGAAGGATAGAAAAGAACTTAGAAAGGGGGATTTGAATAAGTGTAGTTTCAAAAACTCGTAAGATAAAAATAATTTGCACAAGTATTTTTATCCTGGTTTGTTGTTAACTAAACTACTCCAGTCCACCCTATACAAGGTGATTTACCTCAACTGAGGATTTAATCCACTAATCACACGAGATTACAATGGTTTTCCACTTAGACAACTTCTAAGTCTTATAGAGTCTTCTGATCACAACTTGATCACTCTAGGAACAACTGCTTAGAGACCTTCTAAGACTTCTCTAGAGTATACTGATCACAACCCGATCACTCTAGGAACAACTGCTTAGAGACCTTCTAAGACTTCTCTAGAGTATACTAATCACAACCCGATCACTCTAGTCCTTTACAATTTAATGTAAACAAATTCTAAGAGTATTACAATTGCTTCTTAAAAGCGATAATCACAAACTGTGATATTTCTCTTACAGATTTAAGCTTAGACTCACTAAAGTATTACAACAGTAATGTAGTGAGGTTGAAGATGAAGTTTGATAGCTTTTGAAGTGAACAGCAAGATAGTATCAGAGATAGTTCAGAATTCGTTCAAAGTGCGTCCAAAATTCGTAACCTTGCTTCTCATCAGAACTTCATATTTATAGGCGTTTTGAGAAGATGACCGTTGGGAGCATTTAATGCTTTGCGTATTCCGTACAACATTGCATTTAATGTTTCACTCTTTTGTCAACTACCTTGAGCCTTGCGTTTGCTGTGACTACTGACGTTGCAGTTAATAGCTTTTAACGTTCCTTTTGTCAGTCAGCGTAGCTTGCCATCTAGTACTTGATTCTGATTTGTTCTTTGTAAATACTACGTTGAATATCATCAGAGTACAAACAGCTTGGTGCAGAGCATCTTCTGATCTTCTGATCTTGATATGCTTTTGAGCATGATTCCATGACTTCAGTGCTTCTGCTTCTGAACTCAAGTTCTTCTGATGCTTCTAATAGACCATGTTCTGATTCTGCTTGACCATCTTCTGATGTCTTGCCAAACCATGTGCTGAAGTTGCCTACTGAACCTTCTGAGTCAAAGCTTCTTAGCGCTGATTTGTGCATACTCTTTATATATTTCCTGAAAAGGAAATTGCATAGGATTAGAGTACCACATTATCTTGAGCAAAATTCATATACATTGTTATCATCAAAACTAAGATTATTGATCAGAACAATTCTTGTTCTAACAATCTCCCCCTTTTTGATGATGACAAAAACATATATAAATGATATGAATTTGTAATCAGAATAACAGACGGCAAAAGACAATTACACAGTTATAGCATAAGCATATAAACATAATGTGAATGTGTCTCCCCCTGAGACGAATAATCTCCCCCTGAAATTAATACTAGAAGAATTTTATAAATAAAAGACTTCCTTGAGTATTTCAGTAGAGACGTTCACATATGCTTGAACTTCAGAACATTCACTGCTTCTGATTTCTGCTTCCATAGGACAGCTTCAGAACATTGAATTTCTTTAGATCCTCAGAACATTCACAGCTTCTGATTCCTGCTTCCATCGGACAGCTTCAGAACTTGAATTTCTTTGATCCTCGGAACATTCACAGCTTCTGATTCTTGCTTCCAGCGGACAGCTTCAGAGCTTGAATTTCTTCTTGAATTATTCCATGCTAGATTGTATCAGAACATTGTTGAATGTATTTGAGCATCATCAGAGCATCTTCTACATTCTGAAATGTTACAGAACAAACTCCACAACAAAAGTTGTAGCATGAATAAATCATAACTTATCACATATATATATCAGAACATACACAATGCATCAGATTATATATGATAAGATATAGGATTATCAGAACATGTTAAGGACAGAAAATAAGTTAATGCATATTCTATCAGAATATCATCACACTTCTTTCTTCCTGCTTCTGATTCTGAAGCTTCATAGCACTCAGCTTGCTTCAGTTTCCATGAGCATATTCCTTTTACAGAATTTGCGATTCCTCATGATTTTGCTTCTAATGTTGAGCTTTCAATCCTGCAAAACAACTTAGAAAGATATGAAGCTTGCAGCTTCTGTTAGTAATGTGGGGGCTTTCTTCCCAGCAACTGCTAATATAAATCAAATCATTTATCACTATTTCTCCCCCTTTTTGTCATAACATCAAAAAGAATGTAAAAGATTCAGATGTAACCACAGGATAAATGGAAAGAGAAACAAATAGTCACTGATAAAATAAGCAGAAGTACAAGAGTTATGTAGAAAAAGCTTTTCATTGATTAAACCAACAGAATTACAAAAGATGTATGCTGATACACACGTGCAATAAGCAAAGAAAACTACAAGGACACAAGGACTACAACCCTAGCCTAGTCATAAGCCTGTCCAGACTAGAACCTCCACTGTATGAGAGATGCATGAATTCAAGGAGGAAGTGAGAGACAGTTCACAGAAAGAGAGCTAATGTCGCAAACGGGGCTTTCTCTTAACATAGAAGTCAAGAACATGATCCTTAACTTCATCCAGTATCTCAAGAAAGTCTTCTTCCTTTGGATAAATGTTGATAACAGCATCACAGAAGAGATCTGACTTGAGACTTCTTGGAATCTTGAGAGATCTGTCTTGAAATCAAAGTCTGCGATCCCCGATATTTGGGGAAGGAAACGTGGGGAAGGAAACGTTCTAGGGAAGGGAAACGTTTGACAAGATATAAAACGAAAAAGAAAGTAAAGGAAATGATGAATGGCATTTAATGTTACGTGACAAGAGGAGAGAGAAACTATGACAAATGAAGTGATAGAACAGTTACCTAGGAAAGGCGCCTCCTCAACTGCACGCATGCGTGTCCAAATAGGGTAGACACGTGTTACCATCTGGAAAGCTAGATACAGCTGTATTTACTTTAAAAGATATTCTGAATCAACTTAGACAATGAAACGTTAGTAATAAACGAGTCACTACTTCTAATTGATTTAAGATCAGAACTTCTTATAATACATTAATCCAATCTCATTTCAGAAGATAGCCATACATAAGATTTTCTCATCTTCTCATTCTGGGCATAAATCCATACTGATATTCTTTAGAATGAACTTAAACCTATCTTCAGCCAGGGGTTTTGTAAAGATATCAGCCCATTGATGGTCTGTATCCACAAAGTTTAAAGATAAAGCACCCTTCTGAACATAGTCCCTTATGAAATGATGTTTAATCTCAATGTGTTTAGCTTTTGAATGTAAGATAGGATTCTTAGATAAACATATAGCAGATGTATTATCAGAGAAGATAGGAATGTTATTCTCAAATATTTGATAATCTTCTAACTGACTTTTCATCTAGAGCATTTGTGTGCTACAACCAGCAGCAGCAACATATTCTGCTTCTGTTGTTGAAAGAGCAATGGTTGCTTACTTCTTGCTGTAACAGGAGATTAGGTGACTTCCATGAAATTGACAACTTCCAGAAGTACTCTTCCTTTCAATTCTATCTCCAGCATAGTCAGCATCACAGAATCCTACTAAGTTGTATTCTTCAGATATTCTGTAGACTAAACCAACATTAGTAGTACCTTTCAAATACCTTAGAATTCTCTTAACAGCAGTTAAGTGAGATTCTCTAGGATCTGATTGGAATCTAGCACACAAACAAACACTGAACAGAATGTCAGGTCTAGAAGCAGTTAAATATAGAAGAGATCCAATCATACCTCTGTACAACTTCTGATCTACCTTCTTACTTACCTCATCCTTACCTAGTATGCATGTTGGATGCATAGGAGTTTTGGCTTCTTTGCAGTCAGAAAGATTAAACTTCTTCAGAAGTTCTTTCACATACTTGGTTTGATGAACATACGTTCCTTCTGATGTTTGATTGATTTGAATCCCAAGGAAATACTTGAGTTTACCCATCATGCTCATCTCAAACTCAGCCTGCATAGACTCAGCAAACTCCTTTCCAAGTGTAGCATTAGATGTTCCAAAGATAATATCATCAACATATATTTGACAAATTAAAATATCCTTTTGTAAATGTTTTACAGAAGAGAGTAGTGTCCACTTTTCCTCTAGTGAAACCATTTTCCAGAAGGAAAGAACTCAAACGTTCATACCAAGCTCTAGGAGCTTGTTTCAATCCGTATAATGATTTCTTTAATTTAAAAACATGATTTGGAGACATGGAGTCTTCAAAACCAGGAGGTTGATGGACATAAACTTCTTCATCTATGTAACCATTTAAGAAGGCACTCTTAACATCCATCTGATAAAGAGTGATGTTGTGTTGAGTGGCAAAAGAAATTAATAGACGAATATATTCTAACCTGGCCACTGGTGCAAAGGTTTCTGTATAGTCAATCCCTTCTTGCTGACTATAACCCTGAGCCACCAGTCTGGCTTTGTTTCTTACCACTTCACCTTTCTCACTCAGCTTGTTTCTGAAAACCCATTTTGTTCCTATAATATTGAATCCTTTAGGTCTTGGAACAAGATCCCAAACATCATTCCTTGTAAACTGATTTAACTCTTCTTGCATGGAAATTATCTAGTCTGTATCTTCTAGAGCTTGATCAACAGAAGTTGGCTCGATCAGAGAAACCAGACCTAATTGACATTCAACATTGTTCTTGAGGAATGCTCTTGTTCTGATAGGATCATATTTCTTTCCAATAATGACATCTTCTGAGTGAGCGGATGTGAGTCTAGATGATCTTCTGATAGTTGGTTCTTCAGAAATTTTCAGATTTTCCAAGGATGCAGCAACTTGATCTTCTGATTCTTTGCTGCTTTGATTTTCAGCTTCTGAAACTTTTCTTCTTGGTTCTTCAACTTCTGAGATATCAATATCAATATCTGCAAAATTTTCAAACTGCTTTGGCTTTTCAAGACCAAGCTTATCATCAAACCTGATATTGATTGATTCTTCTACAACTAATGTTTCAGTATTGTATACTCTGTAGCCAAACTTTATAATTCCTGAGCCAATAATTTTGCCCTTCTGATCTCCTCCAAACTTCACTTCTCCAGCAGATTTAAGCACCAGGTCTTGGAACATAGACCTTCTTCCTGTCATGTGTCACGAGCATCCAGAGTCCAGGTACCATGACATGTTGTGCTTTTCCTTCTTTGTGTAAGTATCAGATATGCCTAAGAGGGGGGGTGAATTAGGTTTTCAAAAATTAATCGGTTTTATGAGAAAGTCTTTACTGATTTTCGGTTAAGTGTTCGAAGGCTTTTGATGGTTTTTATCTTTTTCTTGGTAATGGTGATGAAAGCGGTAAAAGCGAAAAGATAAAGAACACAACGATATATACTGGTTCCCCTCATAATCCGAGAGTAATCCAGTCCCCTTTCAAACACGAAAGAGATTTCACTATAGTTAGAATTATTGTACAAGCCTATGCCTACTATCTAACCTATAGGGTGATCAAAGGTTCTTAACACCTTTAAAATCAATCAACACTAATGTGGATGAAGAACAATCCTCTTCAAACACACCACTTACTTCCAACAATCCTGGATAGTAAGGAAATAATTTTCTTTGAATTTTTACAAGAGATTTAGATGAAGTTTGTATAGCACTATCAATCTTGAATTGGTCTTCTTCTTCAAATAAACAATTCTCAAAATGGGTATAAGTGTTCACAATGTATGCATGAAACTTTGAATGAATTTCTCAATGAAAATGTGTATAGAAAGTTTCACTTGAAAGTAAGAATTTGATGAACACTTGGAAATATTGAAAGATGAAGATTTATGAAAGTTATGAATTGTTAATGAAGAAGGTGATTAATGATTATGAAAGATGTAGTATTTATAATGTGCTAAACACCTCTTTGAATGGTTATTTTTCCATGAAGCAATGCAATGATTAAGTGGTATGAAAACAAATTCGTTTGAATGAAATCATGCAATGGAAAAACACACTGGTTCAGTAGGAACCGGTTCCTGCCTGGGACAACCCGGTTCCTGAAAATGTTTTCATCAATCTTGTTTTCATCAAAACAAACTATGCTTGAGAAGCTTGTATTTACATTCTCCCCCTTTTTGATGATGACAACTAAGTCTTGAAAATGTTTTTTGAAAAAGTTGTTTTGTGATTTTGAAATTATGTTGAACAATGCAAGACTCCCCCTATGTTAGAGACTCCCCCTAAATCCATGATTCCTTCTTTGATTTATGGACATGAGTTTCATTTGTTAATGTAAACAATGGCCTGCATTTTTTCTTTGAAACAAAACAACACACAAAAACACATGCATATTCTTCTCCCCCTTGGTTATTATAAAAAAGGATGGGGAAAAAGAGAAAAATTGATATGAAATATAAACACAATGTGAAATACCACAAATATAACACAAATTAAAATACTACAAACATAACACGATTTAAACGATACGAAACGTAGTTTTTTACGATTACAACATAAACATAAATAATCCTAAACATCACGAAAAATAAAGGGAACAATGTCTAAAACATAAAGAAAAAACAACAATAAAATAGAGCATAATAATAATAAAGAGCACATAATTCAATCACTTTCATCCATTTGCTCTTCATCATCATTATCTTGTTGTCATTCCCCAAATTTGTCCTACCCTTTTAACTTCTAACTGGCTTAGGCTTTACATTCATGTACATACATCACTTAGGTCATAATCCATACCCATGCATGCATATCATTGGTCAATCAAAGACTAGCAAGAAAAAGCTCTGTGGCAAAGAATTTTGACCAGAAAATAAGGAGACTAAGGTATAATCATGTGGTTCCATGTTCAAGGAAGTCCTCCTAGATTGGGGTTTTTCTCAATCTCAAGTCAAGGCATTGATTGAAGGATACTGGCTTGCAAATCATCTGGTCTCCCAAATCAGGGTTTCTATGACCAAAGTCAACCAGTTGACTTTCTGGTCAACATTTAATCAGGAATGGT
The DNA here is from genome assembly GCF_029867415.1 of Vicia villosa. Classification (NCBI taxonomy): domain Eukaryota; kingdom Viridiplantae; phylum Streptophyta; class Magnoliopsida; order Fabales; family Fabaceae; genus Vicia; species Vicia villosa. Next base: position 539,759 of record NW_026705609.1, read on the forward strand.
TTCTATGTGTGAAAAGCTTCTCATACCGACTATGTGGATGTGTTTGTTTGACTGGATTTGGCTAGAAGAGATTTAATCGGGAATTTCATCAATAGTCGGAAAAATCAGAACAGTTGACTTTTGGGTCAAAATCAGAAGAATTATTCAAATATTGACTTTTGGTAGAAAATTAATCGAGAAAGGTCGAAGGATGGATAAAATCGGGAGTTCGACAAAAAGATGCAAAAAATGGCAAAAGGGCAAATTTTCAACACTTAGAAAATTTTTGGTGCTTTAAGATCTTGGTGAGCAGTCCACTTCAGCACTAGATTACACGTGGCAAATGGCATTCTTTGAAGAAGATTCCAACATCAAAGTTGTTCCTCTCATGGAGGAGAGCAACCTTTTAGTTGGACACTTTTTCATTTGAAGCTTGTATGAAGAGATAAAGTTGTTTGAAGTTACTGAAAATCTATTAGAACCAAGTCACAATCCAAGTCACAAGCCAGGTCATGCCCAGGCATTTCAGCAAACACATGGCATGCCAAATCTCAAGCCATTTTTAGAGCCCTGCAAAACTGCCATGGAAGCAAACTTGGTATCATTCTAATCTTTGCCATCTCCTCTATTCATTGAAACAAGAATTGGAACAATTGAACAAATAATGAGTGAGATACAAGTCCTCAAAGTGATGCCCCAACACTGGCCAAACTCTGCAGGCAGCCAAGGCAGATTCTTAAGGCACACGCATGCATTTCAGCAAACACATGGTGTGCCAAATGTCGATGCCTCTTTCTTCCCCCACAAGTCACTATCTTGAACAAGCTTGATTCTAAGTCACTCTTTGCCATGTCCTCTATCTATTGAGCCCAGTATCACCAATTTTGGACATGCATGGAACAAGTTGCAAGGCTACAAAGTCACTCCTCTACCTAACTGCATTTCTGCCAAGGCCAGGGCACAAGTTCAAGCCACACGCCCAGGCACTCAAGTGTTTTGAACCAGCATGTTTGCAAGCCCCTCACTCCATGTACAAACCTCATTTCAGTGACTCTCAAACACCAACATTGTTCCATTACATGCCCTCTTTACAGTGAATCCAAAGATGAATCAAATAGTGAACTATAGCTTGAGATATAGATGAGCAAAGTAAGGGACATGGACATGCATGGGACAAAGCTTTGGTTTGAATCTCTGGTGCAAGGATAAGGCTGCAACATGCATTAAAGTGTATTGCCACCACCTCTTGCCATTAATGCCCATGCATTCACTGATTCCATAAAGGTGATACAAAGCTTACTACACATATACAAACTTGCTCACTAAGTTTGAAAAGGTTACACTACATTCATGCCTATCAAAGTCCCACATTAAAGAAAACCAATAGAATTCATGCTGCAACCTACAATTCAAGGCCCACACCAAAGAGTTGCTCTTCTTGCCAATCATCTTGCCCTATAAATAAAGAGCCACCCTCACATACTCACACACGATCATTCTGAAAATTCCTTCACTCCACACTCTCTTCTCCCTTCCTCTCACTCTCACTTATTCTCCCCACATCCCCCTTCGCCCTCATTCTCTCTTTCTTCACTCCGGCCACCCCAACTTCCACCATAACCAACTCCGGCCACCCTAACTGATCACATTGACTAACTCCGGCCACCACTTCTCCAACTCAACCTTCAGCAAGAAACATGGCTCGTCTTTCAGATTCTGCACTCTCCATCACTAGCTAATGATTGCATGAGCAAGATTCGTTCTCCATCTCAGCATCTTCGTAATCTCTGAGCAGTTCTCTTCCTGTGGATCTGAAGCAAGTTCAAGGCCGGTTATTGTTGGAGCACGAGGAGCAAGGTTCTGTGAAGATTTTGTTCAAGACCTCATCAAGTAAGATTCATGGATCCTCTCTGCATTTAGATGTGTGTTGTATGATGATCTTAATATGCCTGACGAGTACGTGCTTGAGAAGAATGCATGATATCTATTGTATGAAGCTCTTTCTTCTTTGAATTCGGTTAAGATGATAACGTGGCTTTGTGAGTGATTGTTTCGTGATTATGTACTCTAGAATCCATAAGAACTCCATTGATGTGCTTGCTCTTGAATTTGGCGAAGTTGCTCATAGTTAGGGTTTTTAGATCGCGGTCGGTTATAGAGTTAAAGAAAGAAGTAGGGAAAACTGGCACCGGATCTGGAATCTACGTGAAATTCCGAGTGGAGTGATGGTAGTCTTGCAAGTTTCTGGAAATTTTGGTCCGTCTCCGCCGTAGGTTGGCCGGAGAAGACGACCGGAGCTCTGCTCCGGCGTCTGTTTTGCTTTGTAACCTTCTCACGTCGTTTTGCTCGCGTGGCATATTCGCATTGGTTTTTTTCCCAGTATTTTGTGATTCCCTTGTCTTATTCAAATGATTGGGCGATGCGTTGTTAACTTCTGATTGGTCCGTGGCCCTATTTTGTTTTTTGTGACTTAAATCAGGTGCACCGGTTGATAATAGTTCACACGTCACACTTATTTTAATAGGAACCATATAATAACAAAATAAAGGCATGCTGATAATAAAATCAAATGAAATGATAATTGAAATGGTTGGTTTGATGACTGTTTGGGCCGCATACGCGTCTGGGCCTGGAAACTTTTCTGAATCACACCCCTGGCTTGCTAATGCACCACAACATATAAGACCAGGGCCTGTACACTTGACGCTATCCCCACCCCCTGTTCGAGCCCAGTTTTCTGCTTCAACTAGAATTAGTTCATTTTGAAATCACTTTCTGCACCCCCTTTGCTATAACAAGAACAAATTAAAAATTGACTTTCTCTTATGCTTTTAATTCTTCTTTGCAATTAATTGATTTTTCTTAAATAAAAGTTGGTAAAAATTGTTTTCTCTCCGATTAGACTTTTTTTAGAATATTATAGTTTGTTTAGATTTTTTAATTGTTGTTTTTTTATTTTCTAATTGGTTGATAATCCATAAGTAAATAGTTTCTTTGTTAATTCAAATTGATTTCTCACATGAAATAAAAAGGAAATTGCTTGTAATTTTTTTTCATAAATAGTTTAGATTTTAGTTCTTCTTTTTTGTGAATATTTTTCTTATATTGTGAAATGCTTGAATAAAACTTTTCTTCCTCATTTTCTATTAGAATAATTCATAACATAGATTTAGAAATTAGGAATAGTTCCCCATTTTCATTCTTTTTCTTTTACAACACTAAAACATCTAAAAATACTTGAATAAATTCCCCATAAAAAATACAAAGAAAACACTTAAAACATTAATAAAAAAGTGAAAATAATTAAAAAGGGAATGGAAGCTTGAATCTCCCTTGCTTTAGGGAATCATTCGAGTGCTTGGATCTCCCTTGCTTTAGGGAACCATTCGGGCGTAAGTTCCCAAATTCTAAAAGACACAAACCAAAGAGTAACTCGAGTTTCCCTTGCCTTAGAGATTTCCTCGAAACACTCAAACTCTCTCTCTTCTCTCCTCTCTTAAGGGCATTGTTATCTCCGCTCTATTGCATCTTAGGCTGTCCCCTTATGCAAGAGCGCGAGCGTTAACTCCGCCCAACTAAAAAACACAAAAACAAACAGAAACTATGGAGCCGAACTACGGCGCTCTGATTCCTGAAAAGGATACGTAGGCATCAAGTCGCGGGGCTTGAACGAGCACATTTGTAAATATTTCCTTCTTTTCCCCGTACTTCTTTTGCATTCATTCGCATGTAGGCATAGACATAGATACACCCTTTAGATAGAAACAAACATAGGTGGATACCATCGAGTACGATGGGCGCGAGGGGTGCTAATACCTTCCCCTTGCGTAACCGACTCCCGTACCTTGATTCTCTGGTCGCAAGACCCTGTTCCTTCCTTTGTTAGGTTTTCTGATATTCCTTTCCCTTATGGGATAAATATATTGGTGGCAACTCTGTTCATTTTTCGCGAGCGTGCGACAGCTGGCGACTCTGCTGGGGACTACCTAAGCAAGTCGATCCTAGCCTTTGTTTGTTTTATCTTATTGGGTGTTTATTTGTTTTTATGTCTATATCTTGTATGTATGTTCGCATGTTTATTTTCTGCTTGTATATCATGTTTATTTCTGCTTGCATATCATGCATCTGGACTATATTATGGGTCCCCGTGGGGGCCACGTATTTTTCTGCTTTGTTTTGCAGGTGGGGGTTTTTGAGGTAAAAGGCCCACTACCCAGGCCAAGTGACACATAGGATTAGCGTGGATGCTCATGTTGACTCCCGTGGCTCTTGCTACGATCGAGTTCGACATGGGGTACCACAACTGGGCGAGGTTCTTTCATGGAACACTGTGTCTGGCACGCTTGCTGCCTCAAACACTTTGTACCCCATGGGAACTGTAGACCCTAGTGACCATTAGGGACCACCTGTCCGTGTCTAGAATTCATACCTGTGAGTTTGGGGTGGGACAGGATACTAGCCTTCATCATACCCTGATTTCCATTTTGCAATCTGAAGCCGGAATTTTGAACCTGCTACATTCAGTGTTACCCAGTTATTCAGAGCTGCGAGGGACATTCAGTCTCTCACCACATCACACAAATGACACATCATGCTATTGCATCCACCTCACTTCGTTTGTGGAGAATCCTAAAGTCTATTTCCAAAAATAGTGACAAAATGTACACTTTTTGCAAAAAAAAAAAGAGAGAAAAGAAAAAGAAAAGAAATAATGAAAAGACTTTAGGATTCTCCCAATGAAATGCATTCCACAATATCATTTAACATGCATGTTCATTTATTTTCAGGAATTTTTGGCTTTGTCTCCGACCAACACATGGCCACACCAATGAAGACTGGTAGACGCAACCCCTCTTATTCTTTCCTGAATCCGAATCTGGATTCCCTTGGGTGTTTAGCAAAGAAGATTACGCCAGATGAGTCAACCAATTTCCGAGAAAAATATGGGTACATTCTGAGCCTTCTCAAGATGCCGTTCACCAAGTACGAGCAAGAGGGAGTTCATACTTTGCTTCAGTTCTATAATCCTACCCTTCGCTGCTTCACGTTCACCGACTACCTCTTGGTTCCAACATTGGAAGAGTATTCCCTATTTCTTGGCGTTCCTATAAAGAAGGAAGTACCATACTATGGCACCATGAAGGCCCCTGATTCCATTGAAATTGCTAAGGCTCTTTATTTGAGAAAATCGGTTGTGGAAGCAAATCTCACCAAGAAGGGAGGAGGTCTTGGTTTTTGCATGGAGTTTCTGGTCAAAAGGGGTTGTGAGGCTGCTGAAGCAAAGGAATGGGACACATTTAGGGCTATCCTGGCTCTAGGTATCTATGGTATCATGATGTTCTTAAACATTCCTAACTTTGTTGACATGAATGCAATTCATATGTTCATTCTGCAGAATCCGGTTCCTACACTTTTGGGGGATGTTTATCACTCGATTCATCACAAGAGTAGTCAGAAGGGAGGTTTGGTTAGATTCTGTGCTCCGTTGCTATATCGTTGGTTCAGGTCACATTTGCCTGAGCGTGGCGCTTTCGTTGATAATAGGCACACATCTAAGTGGGCTGAGAGGATTATGGGGCTTAGGGCCAAAGATATTGTCTGGCACAACAGATCCTTAGATGACATGGAAGTTATTATGAGTTGCGGAAAGTTCAAAAATGTACCTCTCATGGGTCTTAGAGGTGGAATCAACTATAATCCCTTCCTGGCTAGGAGAACATTTGGATATGCTTTTATCAGTCCCCCTGAGCAGACAGAAATTGCTGAGAATATTTTCTATCATTCAGCCACCGATAGTGGGCAGATGGTAGAAGCTGTACAAGCCTGGAAGAGTATTTGTTGGAGAGATAAGAAACATTTTGGTCAGCGAGATTGTGCTACTTATGAGGATTATACTAAGTGGGTCGAATCTGTGGTTGCTGTTCAAGGGATGCCCTTCCCTCCCAAGGATCCTTTATACCCCCTGCTGGTAAACAACCCAACATTGTCTCCATGCCTCGTTATAATCGAACTGTTGAGCAAAATCGAAAGTTGACTGAACAGGTGGAAACAATGCAAGTTAAGATGAATACTGCTAGGCAAGAGAAGCTTTTCGCTCTTCATAAGTTGAAAATGAGAGAAATAGAGCTTGAAGAATTGTATGCTAGAGGAAGTACTTCTCAGAAAAGGCCAAAAGTGACTATAGACCCTAAACCTACTGAATCTCAAGAGAAGAAGCTGAAAGAACATTACGAGGCTCAGTTGGCAGATTTGACTGAAAGACTCCAGATTCAGACTAAAGAAGCCAATTCAGAAAGGGCTCGTCGAAAGAAAGCAGACAAACTCTTGTTGGAACGCCAAGGAACCTTAGAAAAGTGCTATGAAGAAATCCGAAAGCTGAAGGGTCAAGTAGAAGAAAAAGGTCAAGGTAGTACCCAAGCTCAAGAGGAAGCCAGATGTTGGGAGTTAAAGAACCGCTACATGGAAACAATGCATTTCAGAAAGGACCTGCTGATTCAAGAAATCATTAAGAGGCCAACCCGTGCTGAGACCAAAAAGCTTTTTGAAGAAATGAAGACCTGGAGCTATAAGAACATTAGAGATAGCCCTCTTCGTCATTTGGACATGGGAGATCCTGCTTAGTGTTGACTTTATTGCAGAATCACCACCAGACTTGTTGAATGGGATTCTTATTTCTATTGCTGTATTTGTTGGCTCATGGGAGCAGAATATTTTGTACTTCAAGAACTTGGTTGCAGAATTAATCGATTATGTTTGCTTATCTTGGTTGTGCTTATCTTGGTTATGCTTCACTATCTTCTCTGTTATCTTGTGTTGTCGGTTTGAGACAAAGCCAAAAAGTCTTGAAAATAATAAAACATGCACACATGCACCCATGCATTCATATCATATTGCATTTACAGGTTTTTATCAGATTCTAATTGGGGTCCCTTCCGACACAGATTTCTTTCCCGACGATGAAGCTGACTTTCTTACATCCTTACCGCACCAGAAACAACGAGAAGAGAATCATGGACCAATTTGAACAGAATCAAGCTGCCCTCCGTAGAGATATGGATGTTATGGGAGAAAGAATGACTCAACTTATGGAGACTCTCCATGTTGTTGTCCAAGGACAAGGATTGATCAAAGATACTCCTACCAATTCTGTTGATGGAGGGGTGAAAACTAAGGAGACTCCTATCAATGAGACACTTAAAATAGTGGATGACCACCATGAGGTTATTGATCTTGAACATGATCTTACTGCTGAGTTGACTGAAACTGCTAAGATGTACCAAGCTCTTGAAGAACGCCTTAAGGCCGTTGAGGTTGCTAAAACTTCGAGTTTCGACACTGCTGCTTTGAGCTTGGTACCTGGAATTGTTATTCCACCGAAGTTCAAGGTGCCAGATTTTGATAAGTACAAGGGAGTTACCTGCCCAGAAACTCACATTCGTTCCTACTGTCGTAAGATGGCCGCTCACGCCGAGAACGAACCTCTGCTTATGCATTTCTTCCAGGACAGTCTCACTGGAGATATGAAACTTGAGAGGTATATGAAACTTGAGAGGGCTAATGTCAGTACTTGGGGAGGACTTGTTGATGCCTTCTTGAAACAATACCACTACAATACTGCTATGGCTCCTAGCCGTGCCCAACTGCAAAATATGTCACAAAAATCTGAAAAATCTTTCAAAGAATACGCCCAGAGGTGGCGTGAACTTGCTGCTCGAGTTCAACCTCCTCTTCTTGACCGAGAATTGATTGATCTGTTTATGGGAACTCTGAAAGGGCCGTATCTTCAACACATGGTTAGTAATACTTCTCCGTCCTTCTCAGATGTGGTCATCATTGGTGAACGGGTTGAGAACTGTGTAAAAGCTGGTACCATTCAAGGTGTTACTAGTCCTAGCAACTCAAGTGGTAATGGTAAGAAGCCGTATTCTGGGTTTGTGAAGAAGAAAGAAGGTGAAACCAGTACTGCTTCAGTTGACCAAGGTCGAGCTCCAGTATACTCTGCTGTTCCACCTCCTTACTACCCGATGCCATATGCTGTTCCCAATCCGTATGCCCCTCAGGCATACGCTGCTGCATTTCCACAACCATGGATGGCACCCCAACAGCCTTTCGTACCACAACAACAAGCTGCTGCTCCTCAGAATCGTCAACAGAATCCTAGGCCTCAAGGTCAAAGAGCTCCACAAAGGCAGAGGTACCCTGAAAGGCGTATAGATCCGTTTCCGATGCCATATGCCCAGCTCCTTCCCCAATTGCTTGCTGGTCAGTTGGTGCAACTCCGTGAAATGGGCCCTCCGCCTAGTCCTCTTCCTCCAGGATATGATGCTAATGCTCGTTGTGAATTCCATTCAGGCGCTCCAGGCCATACGATTGAAAAGTGTAAAGCGTTAAAATACAAAGTTCAGGATCTTCTCGATGACAAGCTTATCTCGTTCACTCCTACTGGTCCTAATGTGCAGAATAATCCTATGCCTCCCCATGCAGGTACGACCAATGCTGTTGAATTGTGTGACGAACAAATCCTGGTAACTGATGTAAATGAAGTCAAAATGCCGCTTGCAATTGTCAGAGAACATCTTGTGCAACAAAGGGTTCTGTGTGAACTACATGACTTCTGTTTGCAATGTTCTTCTAATCCAAAGGAATGTGCCAGGTTGAGGGATGAGATCTAAAAGCTGATGGATGAAGGTGTCATTAGAGTGGAAAAAATTATTCCTGATGACGAAGTGGCTATTCTAGAGATTCCTTATTCTCCTGCTGATACGACGAAAGCCCAAAGTACTCTGTGGACCTCCGATTTTTTTTTAATACCGGGCCATACCTCTGATCTGTAGAGATACGTGAACTGACTCTTTTTTTGTCGCTTAATGCTTTCGCATTTTTTTGAAAATTCACAGAGTCGCCACCGACCTTTTATTTTATCCAATTAAGGAAAGGTTTATAAAAGAAACAGAAAAAAGACCTTTAAGAAATTCTGGGTAAGGGGGTAGGTTATACAAAGGGAAGGTGTTAGCACCCTTTGTATCCATGGTTATCCATGGGCTCTTAAGTTTGCTTAGCTCACTTGTTTTTCGATCACTTTTCAATTGCTCTGAAATTGCTCATATGTGGTTTCAAATACCTTTGTAATTTGAATTTTGTAATGATCCGTGTGTGGATGTATACAAAATGCTTATTTATCTTTCGAAAGATGTTTTTGAAAAGAACGTTAACTTTGTAATAATCCGTGTTTGGATGTATACAAAGTATTGTCTTTTGGAAGTTTTGTTTTGAAAAACAACAGTGTATGAGAATTTTGTTTGTTTTGATTTGAGCAAGCAAACTAGGAGGTCTACCCTGAGTTGTAAGGTCTTTATCCTATTTCCTTTAAAAATCTATCCTTTCATCGGATATAAAAGCAAGGTTCGATTTTGTACTCAAAACAGTAGAATTTGACTTTGATTTTGAAAGATTGTAAAAGGGATTACCTGAAGAGGTGCAAGTGTGATTGTGATTGGATTCAGATACGGTTCAATTTTATCTTTGACATACACGCAGTTTATATGTGCTGGAAATGTAAAGTGCGGAAAGTAAATCTACGCTATTACATCGATTGTGCAGGAAATGTAAACTAGCCTATTTACATGAATTTGACATCCTATACATTTATCTAGGAATTTAAATTGCAAGAAAAATAAAAGGCATGTTTTTGGACTTTTTATGATTTATTTTAATTATAATTAATGCATGATTAATTAAATTAAAATGAAGAAAAAAGATGAAAATAGATTTAAACCTAGAAATTAAGTTTAAAATATGTACAAAATATTTGTCAATTAATTTTAAAACAAAACTAATTTTTTTGGATTTTTTTGAAATTGATTTGAAGTTGATTTAAGTTAATTAAAACATAATTATGCAAATAATTATACAAATAATTAAAACTTAAAGATAAAATTATTCAAAATATGTACAAAATTAGTTTATAATATATAAACAATATTTAATACAAAGAACAATTTTTTTTATGATTTTTTGATTGGTTGGAATAATTAAAAAGCAAATATATAAATATATACTAATTAATTATGCAAAATATTGAAATTTTGAAGAAAATAAAATATTTTTATTTCAGAAAATAATATATTATTTTAGAAGTCTAAAAATATTTTTTGTGTATTTTTTGGATTTTTAAAACTATTTTTAATTAATTTAACAAAGAAATTAAAATAAAAATAGAAAATAAAATAGAAATAAAGGATACTGATCCTGTGTGGTTGTTTGTGAGGGAGCATGGTGTGCATGCGTGATCTGGAGCGTTGGATGAGTCATAAATGAGATCAGATGGTCCAGATGTTGAGGGAACATCACTTATGACACGCCTGCAAAACACTGAAACCAAGGGTTATATTCAAAAAAGCGCGCGCGTCAGAACCAATAGGGGGGGGACACGTCTTCGTCTTCAACCTTCAGACAAGACTTTTAATAGCGCTTTCTTACCAAAAGCGCTGTAATTGGTTACTTACTAAACCTGCAAAATAGCGAATAGGGTCAAACGCACACATACATTTAGCGCGATGGTACCATTCAATTCGTTTTGTCCATACGAATCTAATGGTGCTATTTAGAACTTCTAATTTTGCCTAATTTGGAAAGCCCTAAATTTGAAGCTATGAACCCTAAAATGGTTGTTTCGTTTATACGTGTCCAAACTTCAATTAAGTTTCCAGAAATGATCTACACTTCAAACCAAACTCAATAGTATGTCTACATCTTGTTAAACATGTGTGAATAACCAGATACGAATTGATTTTAGTTTGAACAAATTTTGACCTGTGTAGCTCGATTCAGTGAGCTTCAAGGCTTGTAATTGATTGAGATAGTTTCAGTGATGTTTAAGGAAGGTGTATGAATGCTTAGTTTGTATTGAAATGGACTGAAATTACAAATTCGAATTTGAGTTTTTCTTTGAATTTTTTGAAGTGATTACAAGTGTTATATGCTATGCTATGCTTCTGAATTCGTGTCCTCTTCTTTGCTGAACTAAGATAGCTTATTTATAAGCTATGTGTGCTTAGAAATGAAGCTAAGATGTGCCTTAGTTGCCTTTGTTGAAACTTTGCATTTTTTAATATAAAAAAGCTTGAATTCTTGACCAAGTCATCTTGCCTTCAATGCACCTGCCTTGTCCTTCAATCCTCTGCAGAAAGATGAAGATTCTTTAAGGTGAGTCATGCTTGGAAGTTAAGCTACCATTATCCATGCATTTTCCTTTTAATTTTAATCTTAAAGTAAGATAAAATCATGCCAAAAATGGATAAAAATGATATGGGCTTAGTCTTGGTCGTGGGAGGCCCATAGTAACATGGAAATGATGTTTGAATGCTGAAAACTTGGCCCCATTTGGAAAAAATACATTTTTGAGCAATGTTGATTTTATGTATTTTCCCAAAATTTAGCCAACTTCAACAAGGTGTAAATCCTTCAATTTTTGTCATATGAAGGAGATCTTGCACTTTTTGGAAACCTCAAAGAGTCCTCTAACCAATGTCTTTGGTCTCATGTCAAAATGATTTTTGAAGCTCCTTGTGTGTCCTTTTGAAAAAAGTGTCTTTTTGTTGACTTTGAAAATGACCTGTAATGTCTTTGATCATATTTTTCAAATGGTGAATCCAATGACCATGGGATCAATGGCATTTGAAAGATAATTGAATTTCCTTCAAAACAAGCTTTGGTTTGAATTTTTTGGATGAAGGATGAGAGAGTTATGATCAGT